>NC_056526.1:129195573-129245833 GCF_019175285.1 Sceloporus undulatus | reverse complement strand
CGGATTATTTCTGCAGTGTGTTTTGGCAATCACTCATGGTTTCTCCTTTCTGCCAGAGAAAGAGGTTAAATGTTTAACTAAGCAGAAAAGGGCGAGGAGGAAAGAGAGTTTGTTATTCAAAGTGAAGAAGGAGGAGGGAGGCCACAGCTGCTCAGCTGAGCCACATTTTCCTCCTCATTGCATCCTCACAAATAATCTGGTCTGACACCACTTCTAACTGTAGTTTGTACAATTCCCAGAATCCCACAGCATGGAGCCCTGGCAGTTAAAAGTGGCATCAGATCGGATTATTTCTGCAGTGTGTTTTGGCAATCACTCATGGTTTCTCCTTTCTGCCAGAGAAAGAGGTTAAATGTTTAACTAAGCAGAAAAGGGCGAGGAGGAAAGAGAGTTTGTTATTCAAAGTGAAGAAGGAGGAGGGAGGCCACAGCTGCTCAGCTGAGCCACATTTTCCTCCTCATTGCATCCTCACAAATAATCTGGTCTGACACCACTTCTAACTGTAGTTTGTACAATTCCCAGAATCCCACAGCATGGAGCCCTGGCAGTTAAAAGTGGCATCAGATCAGATTATTTCTGCAGTGAGGATGCAGCCTGTGCAAAGTGATCAGATGTCCTAACCGCAAAGGAGGACAAGGCATGACAAAATGTAGGACACTCAAAAGAAACATAAAATATGTGGGGCATGACCAAACAAAAGCTAATGGGGGGATACTCATAAGAAAGATAAATTGATGCTTCTAAGCCATGCTCAAAATGGAGGACGTTTCTGGAACCCCTCCTGGACAGAACCCTGAAATGTAGGACTATGTCCTCCTAGAAAAGGAGAACAAAGTAAGGTCCCAAACACACAGTGCAGAAATAATCCAGTTTGAGACCGCTTTAACTGTAGTTCTGTGAGGCATTTTGCCTTCTCTGTCAGAGATAGCAATGGTGCCACAACAAACTACAACTCCCAGGATTCCCTAGCAGTGAGCCAGGGCAGTTAAAGCGGTCTGAAACGGGTTATGTCTGCAGTGTGTGTTTGGGGACCTAAGAACAATAGCAGAGGCAGTCTGGTGAAGGAAAGCCACAATAGGAGAGAAAGAAGAGGAGGAAAGGCAGGGAGAGGCATAACAATGGCTCTCCTTCCTGGCTGCAGAAGCAACAGCTTTGTTAAGAGAGGCTGGTTACCTGGGATTCAAGGAGAACCGCCGAAAGGAAGGTTCCCTCTCGAAGGGAGGAAAAGAAGAGGCCTCAGGGCTGAGGGAAAGGCCCGCCTCCTCGGAGCCAGGCCTGGCCTCTTTCCTGGGCGGTTGCCTGCCTTGCTTGCTTGCCTCCCTCCTCCTCCTCTGGCCCTCCTTCTTTCCTTCCTTCCTTCCTTCCATCAGAGGAAGGGGAAAGGGAGGGAGGCAGAAAGAGCCTCAGCAACAGGGAGCTTCGCCCAATGGAAAGGAAGAGCGGGAAAGCAGACAGACAGAGGTGTTTCTCTTTCTTTCTGAATGGCTCCTCTTCTGCTCCTCCATTGGCTTTTGTTGGATCCCCCTTTGCCCTTTGCACAACTTCCCAGGAGGACTAAATGGAGGACCTTCAAAAGGGGGGGGGGGAGAAATGGAGGCATGTCCAAAGAAAAGGAGGACTCAATGGAGGACCTTGAAGGGGGAATGGCGGGCATGCATGAGCAAAGAAAAGTTATGAAGAATGTCAGTGTCACTATGTGATCAGAGGCCCTCAGCCTCCCAGGAGGACAAAAGGGAGGACGCCTTTCCTGGGATGAATGGCCTAATCACTGGACGTTATTGTTTATCTTTTATTACTTCCAGGGCTGTAGGCCATTGGCAGGAAATGTGGACGGATTCTGCAAAGTGCCCTGCTGCACATGATATATGGCGCTATTATAAAACAACATTCTGGGGGGAAAGAAATGGGGGGCATGACCAAAGAAAAGCTGTTAACATGCTCATATCAGGGTAACTGGGTGAACAGAGGGCCTTCATCACAAAGGAGGACTGCTGGTCACTATCTTTGCAAGCATGTTGTTGTTGTCTACCTTCTTATGGCAACCCTAAGTGTGGTGTAGTGCTTTGAGTAGTTGGAAAACAGAGTTTGATCCCCATTCAGCCAGGTAAACTCAGTAGGTGACCCTAGGCAGGGGTGACCAGATGTCCTAACTGCAAAGGAGGACAAGACACCATAAAATGTAGGACATTCATGTAAGACACTGCAACATAAAAGCTAAAAAACACTCCTAGAAATGTAAATCCATGCTGCTTAGTCCTGCTCAGAATGGAGGATATTTTGGAATCCCTCCTGGACAGAAGGTTGAAATGGAGGACATGTCCTGGAAAAGAAGAATATCTAGTCACTCCTGTCCTGGACAAGTCATGCTCTCTCAGCCTTAGAGGATGGCAGTGACAAACTCCTGCTCAACAAACTTGCTAAGAAAACCCTGTGATAGGGTTTTCGCCTTAAGGTCGCCATGAGTCAAAGGCAACTTAAAGCCATACAGCAACCAACAACCAGGCGACGCTATCATGAGGCTTTCTTGGCAAGATTTGCTCAGAGGAAGTTTGCCATTGCCTTCCCCAGAGGCTGAGAGAGTGTGGCTAATTCTACAACTTGAGTATATACACTGGTAGAGACGTACACTCCCCTAGCTTGCTTCTTCAGCCCTGATTTATGTCTACCCATTCCTATTTTTAATAGCATTTGTTTGGCCTTTAGGATTCAAGTGTCACTGATTCGCAAAAGTACATTGAGGTTAGGGATTTTTGGTGGCTAAAATTCAGTGATAGCTTATCTGTAACAATAGCACATCAATACAGTTCTTTATACATTTTGTTACCGGTATGGTATTTTTCTTCACTGTAGGAGTCTAAAGATTGAATGGTAATGATCCCATCTCTGTGAAGAAGCTCCCATGAGTTCCAGTAAGTACATTGTTCTGAGTTTTGAAATTTATTGATAATAATTATTATAAATTCTTGCAAAGTATGCCTCTGTTATCACATGTCCTGTGGTGTTTCTGTTTTGAAGTCAGGTGTGAATAGCCAAGGACAAAATGTATTGTAAGGGGTGGTCTTAAAGCATGTATCCTCTGTTACATGTATTCTTGAGGCTAGACATATTGCATGTCCAGCAGTTGCCTTCAAAATGACCATCCAGAGGCAAACTAATATCACTCCACTGACTAGTGGTCCTAATTGATCCTGTAACTCTTTGGATGTGAAGTTTCATGACCCTTTGATTCTGGTTTGAGAGTAGATCCATACAATAAACACAATTGAAATTCATACCTAGCAATCAAGAAGAAGCTAAAAGTCAAACTCCCTTTCAACTCTTGTGTGTAATAATAATTCCATATAAATTATTATGAGATTCTTTTGTAACATATACTTTTCTATAACTTTATTCATTAATCTTATGTGTTGCTTTCTGATGCCGCTAACAAAAATTCAAATAAAACAAGTATGGTTAAAAACCAATTAAAATATTAAATAAGATCAAAAACAGAAATTTAAAATACAGTAATAAAAAATAACAGCAACCAACAACAAAGACCCCTTCAACAGTGGCAAGACATTAAATACTAAATGTCTGGCTGAATAAAAATCTTTGCCTGAAGTTGGAAAAATAACATGGGTTAAATTCCTAAGTCTGGAAGTAGCCAAAAGCACGCTCTGTGGTCCTCACCAAATTTGCCTCCAATCATGGGTTCTCTGAGAAAAGGGCAGGCTTGAATTGGACAATACATTGTTTCAAGTACTGTACCCTGCTCTTAAATTGTATAGAGCAATGTTACTCAAAGTGGTGGTCCAAAGACCAGTGCTTCTCCCTAAGTCATCAGTTGTTGATCCCTGAAAAGTTTCTAGGGAAGAAAGAGACAATTTTAGGTAGTCGGCAGAAATAATGGTGTCAGATTCTGGCACACTGGGAGTGGGGGGGCACTGGTATAGCACATCCTCATTCAAAACCAGCACTTTGAATATAGCTCAGAAATAGATCACAAACACAGGCCATCAGCAAGAGTACTTTCAGCTCAGTGAATCTGTCATTGAGGCCACTCAGACTCTCTGAACTTGGAGACAGTAAGTAGAAACCTTAATCAACTTGCTCTTGCTTAGTATATTTTTAAAGTTAGGTCTAAATGTTGGTATTTTGATTGCTTTAGGACAAACAAAGAGAAAGTGGGAAGAAAAACTGAAGAACATTGAAGAATTAGCATCTCTGTATAAAAGAAGGCCACTCTGTGAACGTTACAAACCACAGCTCTCCAAACCATGGCAACCACCCTCTGTTTGGAAGCTGTTTCATCGGCAAACTCAAGCATTCAGTTTTGTGAAGTCTTGTAAAGAGGTATGATACTAGAATCTACTAAGCATATTGTTAGGAATGTGGCCTTGGAAGTTGCTGTTGTAGCCTTTAATGATCTACATGTACTTTGTGTGTTTGTTTGTTTTCAAGGTTTTTTTTTAGTGATGCATATTACTATCAAAATACACAAAACATTATGCCACTTGGGTTATTTTGCTGACTGGCACAATAACCCAAGTGGCATAATGTTTTGTCTATTTTGCTATCTCAGAAGATGCAGACCCTCACCCCCAGCTCAGCATCTGCTTCAGAGGGCTGGGAAAACCTCCAGAATGGAGGCCATTGGGTGGAGAAGGAATGAAAAAGCATGTCCTATTGCGAGTCCGTGAGGAAAAGAGAAAGGGAATGGAAACCTCAGATGAGTTGAATATAATGTCCTGGAAGAAGGCATGACTGGTTGGAATGCCACACTGCAATATTTTATTATAAGTCTACTTGTATATAAAAAAAGAAAAAAATAGCAAAAGTAACTTGCTTATTAGATTTAATTAAAAATGATGTTAAACACATAAAGTAATATAAAGTTAGATATATCAATATTACAAAGAAAATTGGAATGTAAATTTCTGTAGTTGATGTGGTGATCTAATGAGTAAAAACATTTGGTGGTCTAAGAACTACAAATGCTTTTGTGGTCATTTGGAAGTTCTCAACTAAAGGGAGACCATATTATATGTGTGTCTTCTTTGTTGTAGTGAATACAAAGGATTGGTCCGTCTGAGCAATTTCATTTTGATCTGATTTTTTTTAATTGACATTTTATTCATATTGATGATACAGATGAACATTGTTTGACCCAGTAATCCAGTAATACTAATGTTGCTACTAAATAATGAACTATATTGTCATGGGAATGATTTTAGCGAAGATTGATTTTTGTCAGCTATCCATCAAGTATTTTTATTACAACCATGCTATTGTATTTAATTGTCTAGTCATCTTAACACAGTTAACATAATTAACAATATGAGTCTACAGTTAATTTGAGTGACTGGGGTTTTTTTTTAACCAGTGGGATAACTACATCAATTACTATACCTGCATTTACCCTCCATTTATAACAATACTACTGCATTGGTTTGTGGGTTGATATTGTATTTTTATTAAATACGTGGACATAGTATTAGGTTATTGTAACTATGTATAGTATTGTTGCTTAATTATTGCGGGCCTCTTTCTCTTTCCTTTTTTGTTTTTTGTTTGTTTGTTTTTATATTTTTAATAACAAAGGAGGGAGGTTACCTCTCTAAACTAACAACATAACTACAGAGAATTGCTTTCCTTGTGAACACCTGAACATTATTAGGAGGAACTTCCTGACAGTAAGGGCTGTTCGACAGTGGAATGCACTCCCTCGGAGGGTGATAGAGTCTCCTTCCTTGTAGGTCTTTAAACAGAGGCTGGATGGCCATCTGTCAGGAATGCTTTGATTTGGATTTCCTGCATGGCAGGGGGTTGGACTGGATGGCCCTAGTGGTCTCTTCCAGCTCTACGATTCTATGATTCTATGATTTCTTGTGTTTTCTTGCCTACTTGACCTATATCCATATATTATAGTAATGGTAAAATACCTTTCATTGAAACTGAGAGAAAGCAGCTAATGGATTCTAAAGCATTTGACAGGCTTTATGTTAAATTCATATTGCTCCATAAAACAACTGCAATCTGTTCACTTCTGCAAACAAAGGAATAAGCTTGCAAAAATGTAGTTTCCTCAGTATGTCGTGGGAAATGGAATGGAAAATCCTTGCTTTGGCAGGTCACTAACTATTGAATAAGTGCATCGTCCAGTTGTTTTCTTTGCCCACAGAGAATTGTTACCTTTACCAACCTTTCCTTGCATGTTGCGTTTCTGTATTAGCTCTAGGCTGTAAAGGAACCTGCTGGAAGCCAAGCATAATGTTGGAATTAAAAACTCTAGTTTGTTGCTTTAAATTGTTGATTGAGAAGAAGTTACTAATTTTTGACATTATTATTTTTAAAGGATGTTCATGTATTTGCTTTGGAAAGGAGTGCTTCAAACAAGCAAAGGTTTTATCTCGTGACAACCTATGCAGAGCTTTGGTTTTATTACAGGTAAGTATCTAAGAGTGAAAAAAAGGGGGAGGGGAAATACCTACTTGGCTATAATTTTATAGGTATGGAATGCAAAGCTATGTATGTTTACTTGGAATCTACTGTTTTGATTCAAGTAAATTTGCATTGGATTATAGCCTTTGCAAAGGTTGGGCACATGTGGAGAGGGTAGCAGCCATTTTTAACCTGGCGCAAGTATAAGTGACTTCACATCTCTTCTGGTTTTGTTTGTTGCTCATTTTTGTTTGTTTTTGTTTGTTTTTTGGTTTTGCAAATTTGTAGGGTCTGAGCGTTGTGGTGGCCAAAATGTCATGTTCTGTGTCACTTTAGAGCTATTTGGGGAGTTTGAGGGCCAAATCAAGCTTAAATTTCATTTTTTTAAAATGGTGGTGGTGGAGGCTGGTGGCTTTAGCAGGTCACACTTATCCCACTTATGCCTTACAATGTATACATCATTGTTTTCATTAGGGTGATGGATTATAATGCCGTTTATCATTCATTGTTAAATTAGACTCAAACGCAGTATAGTTCTTAGAACACAAATCTTTCTATAAAGATTGTAATGACTCTGCTCCATCTATGAGTAACTTTAACTTCTTCAACTGGGGTTTTTTTAAGTAGCTGTGTGTGTATAGAATTATGTTAACAGTATGGACTTTGGCCCCATTCTCATTTTTGCTGATATGGCATTATGATTTCTAATCTTATTATTATGCTAGCACAATTTTGTTTTCTGGAGAATACTGCCTTGCTGGTCTTATAAATCTTGGGCTTCTATAGTCAATCCCATTAAAAGGAACGTAGGATCTTTAGTTTTAACTACAGTAGCATAATTACTATTATTTTCTTAACCTAGCAAACATCGTGAAACAAGTCTTATGCATTCTTATGAAGTTATTCCAGAAACTGCTGTTTGCAAACTTTACTTTGATTTGGAATTCTACAAACCAACAAATCAAGGAGCTGATGGGAAACAGATGGTAGCAGACTTAATGGAGGTATTTTTCAAAGAAACGGAAATATAGGTTTATATATTAGGGAAAGTATCCTCACAGTAGCAGGTAAGTAATGGAATAAGCTGCCAAAGGTGGCTGTAGGATCATTTTGGAATTTTAAAAATGCTATACTAGTATTTACTGCCTTTATGTCTAGAATGTTAATACTGCAGGACCCACTTATATCCTTTCCAGTCTGTGTACTCAAGAACCAGTATTGTGAGGGCATGTAAGTGTAAATAAGAACAACATTGGTTCAACCTCTGTATTAAATATCAGATATCTTCAGGTACTAAATTCCAATAAGTATATTTATTTATTTTCATCAAAATGGAATGCATAGAATTGTGCAAATAATTTTGGGGAGGGGGGTATGAAAACTGAAACATTGTGAGTACACTGGAAAGTATTGCTGCTGCTTGTGAGTTTACAAAACTGTGTAAGCATTGTCATGCATACTGGCAAGATAAAGTTCTGAGTAGATCTAAGGATCAGTAATGAGAGGAATACACTAATGGAGTAGGTATGAGGCCTGAAGTACCTCAAATAATGCTTGGTACCTGATTTATGTGATAATTTCATTTTAGCAATATTATTAGAGAGAGTCATCCCATGTTAGGTGGATTGGGTGAGATATGAAAGATCATTTCCCCCATCTTTATTCCTCACTTTAAACTGTAAACTTTGTAAACCCACTCCTAAAGTTTAGAAGACCCTCCGAAGCAGCATTTTATGAAACCCAAGAAGCTGCTGCTTGAAGAATAGACTGACAACCCATCTCCCTCATACATGTGGCCAAAATGTGAAAGAAAGCATCATTGAAATTGAGTGACAATGGCTTTTATGGCACATGACATATTTTATACTTTTCACCCTGTTTTAACACATGTCTAAGTTTTTGCAACCATGATTTAAATACATAAAATATGTTTATGGGCAAACTGTGACAAACTATTAGAGGAGTGACATTATGTCTTTTTCAGTTTGTTTGTAAACAGTTAGATGAACACTATGGAGTAAAATGTTCAGCTGAAGATATTTTGAATTTGGATTCGAGTACTGAAGAAAAATTTAGTTGCCATTTAATATTTCAGCTCCACAATGCTGCATTTAGGAATAACATTCATATAGGTAAGTATAAATATGTTTCACATGTATGCAAATTTGTGGTCTGCAATAAGTGAAGATGAAATGCGTCATGTTCTGATTATCTTATGACTAAAAACTGAACTGTGAGGAAATCAGTATTCATGCACTGAGAGACTGTTGGAAGGAACAGAGGAGCCTATATGAGAATAATGCTGGACTTAGGGGCCGAACAGACAGCCCCAAAGGGGCAGATTGGGGCTGCCCAGGAGCTGCTTACCCCAGAGCTGTTGCACGCACACATCATGGTCCCAATCCGCCCTGCCACTGGCCCAAATAGCAGTGGAAAAGATCTGCTCCTATTTGGGCTGGGAAAGGGCCACCTTAGGTGGCCCCAGCACAATCCCAGGGCAGCTTCAAGTTGCTTGGGTCGTGCGGCATCAAAACAACAGCCCTCCGGAGCGGTTTGAAGCCACCCCCATCTGATTGGCTTTGGGGAATCTTGGTGGCGTACAGTGTCAAAACAGCACACCCCCAAGCTGCCCAGAAGACGGTTTTTACAGCCGGTCTGTTTCGGCTCATAATCTTCATTGAAGTAAAATGGGAGAATGGACATGTGAGAAGTAAAGAAAAGAGAACTTAGTGGAGATAGAAGAACTACTAATAAAAGGCAAAAAAAAAAAAAAAAAAAAAAGAAGAAGAAAAAAGAGCTGAATTGATAGGAATAATGAAGGAGCAATAAGAAAGAGAAGCCTGGAACCAAAGTTCCATTCACTGACTTAAAAAGCATTTTGAATCAACACAGGAAGAGGGGAATGTGCTAGACCACCTTATCAGGTTTTGCCATGCTTCTTACATAGGAACTTTGAACAAGAGTGTCTCCCCCACATGAGCACTCTCCACAAGACTAGGAATCCTGACTGATTCACAGTCAGGGAGTTGTGAGTATATAATGGGAGTTGTGAGTATATAATAGTCACATATAGGCCCAGAGGAAATTCTCCTGTTTAGATTCATCCATGATAGGACAACGATGGAACAGGAGCAAGACTAGCTGCCCCCTTTTGCATTTTAATTGAACATGCTTTGTAAATTAGTGAATGGGAAAACAATGTCTAAGAAACTTAAGGGAAAAGAGAATGGAACATCAAATGCCTTCATTGTTGTACATCTAGCTATGGCCACTTCTCCAGCGCCCTCCCCAGGACGCTAAATTGCCTGAGGGGTTTGACGTTGTATATCAGAGGTAGCAATAGCCGTCTCTAAGTGGTTTATGAGTGTAAGCCAGTTGCCCCCAACAAGCGGAGTACTCATTTTAGCAACCTCTGAAAGATGCTAGGCTGAGTTGACTCTGAGCCTCTGGCTGGAATTTAACTCATAACTTTGTGGTTTGTGAGTGAGTGGCTGCAGTACCAGCATTTAACCACTGTGCTACCAGGGCTCCTAGGCAGTGAGTTCCTTCCTCTGCAATGATGAAAAAAGTACATGTGTGGTGACAGGATGCTACCCTATGAAGCAGAGGCAATGTGGTGTAATGATTTGAGTGTTGGACCATGCCTCTGGAGACCAGGACTCAATTCCTGCTCAACCATGGAACCCACTGGGTGACCTTGGGCAAATCACATGCTCTCAGCCCTAGGGGAAGGCAATGGCAAGCCTCCTCTTAAAAATCTTGCCAAGAAAACTCCATGACAGGGGCATCATAAGTTGCAAATGACTTGAAGGAACACAACACACACACTGCCCTATGAGTTGCTTGCATATTGGGAACAAATTTTCAAGTATTCTTTACATCTGTTTTCATATATGCTAATTCTCTTGCTCTGTGCCACACTCCCTTGTACAGTGGTACCCCGGGTTACGAATTTAATTCGTTCCGCCGCCGCGTTCGTAACCCGAAATCCTTCGTAAGCCGAAAAAGCCATAGGCTCTAATAGCG
This sequence comes from Sceloporus undulatus, assembly GCF_019175285.1. NCBI lineage: Eukaryota > Metazoa > Chordata > Lepidosauria > Squamata > Phrynosomatidae > Sceloporus > Sceloporus undulatus. The sequence goes on along the minus strand of NC_056526.1, from coordinate 129,235,384 downwards.
AAAGCCGCGATTTCGTGCGAAAAAGCGCCGAAAAGCACCAAAAAATTTTTCGTAACCCGAAATAACCTCCGTAACCCGGAACAGTTTTTTTCTATGGATTTTTTTCGTAACCCGGAAATTTTGTAAGGCGGCGCATTCGTATCCCGGGGTACCACTGTATACTGCTTACCTAAAAATACTTTAAAAATAAAGCAAATGAAGGTGTGAGCTACTGTATATTCTGTATGTACCCATTGCAAAATTATGTCCTATTGAGGGGAACTGTGACCAGCCCAAGATTTCTACACTGACTTCATGAGTGAGTGAAGATCTGAACCACAGTCCATGTGCCATAAGCATGATATCAGATAGGCCTCCCCTGAACTAACATTTATGAATGATATCCTAAGACCATTTCTTCCTGTAACATCATCTTCCTCTCTCTAGTTTTATCTGTTATGTTTATTTAACATCTCAAATTCACATTTCACACTTTTAAATTACACAATGTTTTAACAAATATGATGATTGCTGTGATCAGGTATACAACCCAGGACAAATTGACCTTAGACAGTTACATACCTAACAGTGTGGAATAATTTAGCAGTGTGAACAATTAGCAATTAAACATAACTTTTCTGATTCTAATTGAAATTACTTCTGATTCTTTCTTTTTTTTTACTTTTTGCTTTCTAAATCACCTGAAATAGCTAAAAGCTATGGGTTAAACTCATTAAAAATAACATTGCTAAACTCTTAGCCTGAGCTACCTCACTTGGAGTTTCTTATTCTTGTTTATATAGTTTCAGTTTCCAAGCTGCTTTAGGCTGCAATCCATTTCCCACTTACCTGGTGGTAAACTTGACTGAACTCACTTCTGAAACAAACTGAGCAGACATGTACAGGGTTGAACTTGAAGTCTGCATCGTCACCTGTTCCTAAAAATTGACATGGTTTGGCAAAGACTGTATGACATGTTTCTTGCGGTACAAAGGATGGTATTTATAGATACTGTACATACTTATGTATAAGTCTAGAAATTTTAGTCAAAAAATTGACCCCAAAAAACTGGGTCGACTTATCCACGGGTCGATGTAAGTATTATAGTTTAACTCTTATATGTGTAAAAAAAAACAAAGAACCATCCCTTTTCTGATGTGAGTGGTAAAAGGTGAGAGCTTAGTCCACCCTGGGAGCATCAAAAAGAAGTGTGGATCCTCTCTACTTTCTCATCTGTCCAGTCTTTAGGATCAGCTGGAATTTTCTAAGTTCTTTGGCATCATTTCCCTTTATATCATCCCTTACATCCTTTGTTGTATGCCCTTAAGTTTTACCCTTGACTTATCCATGGGTCATCTCAAAATTCATAATTTTGGCCCCCAAATCTACCCTCGACTTATACATGAGGTCGATTTATAGTTGAGTACTGTATTTACAGTACTTCCTATGCATTTGTTGCATGTTCGACTACTACATGGAGGAGCATGGGAAGACACTGCTTTTAATAAAATAAGTTGGACAAAGACATTTGCACTATTGGCAAATCTTTCTGTTTTGTTTGCTTTTTAAACTACTTGATGTGGTATTTCTCAGGCACTGTCAATTTTTAGATTTTAAATATTTTGTAACAGGAGATGGTAGATTCTTTTGTAATAGTGCCAGTTTTGCAAATGTTGCCTTACTCAAAATTTCCTGTTCTTTTTTCCTCTCCAAGGTAACTTTTTAAGATCAATTCTACAACCTGCTGTTCTTTTAACTAAGAATAAAGACGCAGTAGTTCTAGAAAAACAGATACTGTCTGTTTCTCAGTCTTACAAAGCTACCACCGATTTACCCAAGTGTCTTGAAAACCAGACTGTCTCCAAGAATGTGCCTCAAACTTGCCAACTTAATTCACAGAGGACACTGGAAAAGGGGGCATCACAAAGGAAAGAAAACACAGATCTATCTTTTCTGATATTAAATGGTAAACAGGGAGGAAAACAACTATTTGTAGATCTTGGTAAATATAAATACATATTTCATCCATAACTGTGTTAATACTATTTTCAATTGCATACAGAAAATGGAAGATTTTTGTAGAGGTGACAGGGTCATCAGTCTGCTATGATGTTAACTTTTGTACATTCATGTACCAAGTTCAGACTGTGTGGATGAGAATACAGTATGTGGTTCAAGGAGCCTCTTGGCTATTAATTGCTTATCCATACCCTGAAGCAATTTTTGAAATTATTTAGATGCTTAAATATTTCTGAATCCTACTGGTTCTAAATAACACTGGGTGCTAAAAATGTGATCCTGGTCCATGTCTCCCTGATGGATAACACTGGATGTGAGTAACTCTTGACATGGAAAGGCGACCCCCAAGGGAGAGAGGAGGCACCATATTGGAATGGAGGATCTAGCAAGCGATTATCCCAGTTTTCCCACAACATATATTTAAAAAGCTATATGAATACTGTATATGTTTTCCATATATTGTTATAAACTTGTTTCCTCCTTATCCAGTGTTGTTGAATATTTTTTCCATTTGTGCAGACATGATATGAACAGGATCTATGAGAAGTGAAAGCCACTACATGTGTACTAGACCTTTGCTCTTCCTGGCTTATTAAATAGCTAAAGAGGGATTGACTTGAATGGGTGAATGGTGTAGTCAGTGCTTCCCTTCAGCTTGCCTAAAGGAGGCAGTTGTGAGGCATTGGTTAAAAAAAAAACCATCCCTATAGAATGGATAATTATCAACCAGTGTCCAACATGCAGTCTTTGGGCAAGATATTGGAGTATGTGCTGGCCTCCCAACTCCAGGGGTTACAAAGGATGATCATATTGATTTCAATTTGGCTTCAGGCCTGGTTATCGGATGGAGAGAACCTTGGTTGTCTTGGTAGACCACTTATGCAGGAAACTGGATAGGGAGAGTGTGTCTCTGCTGGTTCTGCTGGACCTTTCACCAGCTTTTGATATCATCAGCCATGGCATCCTGGGCTGCCTTGTTGCGACTGGTACTGTTTCCCAATGGCTTTGTTCTTTACTAGATGGTTGAACCCAGGTGGTGGTGTGGACGACTCCTGTTTAACCCTCTAGCCATTGACCTGCAGGGTTCTTCAGAGCTGTTTTGTCCTCCATACTATTTAATATATTGTGAAACCAATGGGGGAGGCCATCCAGAATTTTGGGATAAGGTGCCATCAACATTTAGTTGACACCCAGTTCTACTACTCTTTTCCACTTGAATTCGAAGACACTATCTTAATTATAAACTGGTGCTAATAATCAGTAATGGACTGAGCAAACGTGAACAAACTGAAATGTAATTTGAGATTAGGGAATAGGGATTCAGCATGTTAAATGGGTTACATCCCCTCTCAAGATGCAGGTGCAGTTTGGTAGTACTGGACTTTGATTTTGGAGGCCCAGCTTTATGTAGTGGTCAGGACTGCTTTTGCACATTGAAAGCTTGTGTGCCAAATTCATTCTTCTCAGCAGCTGCCCTTAGACTTTAGAACTCTCTTCCTAGGGAGGCCTGAATGACCTTCCTGCTATCCTTATGTCAGAAGACCTTTGTATTCTGACAGGCTTTTAAAACAAATTTAGTTTTAAAGTTTAAAAGAATGTGTTGGGGGGGGTGCTGTATTGTTTTAGAACTGTTTTGAATTGTTTTCTATCTTTTTTAATTGCATATTATTTTTGAACTCAAGATTTAAATTATTTTAATGTGATGTTGTGAATAATTTAATTATTTATTAATGTAGACCTTTTCTGTATGTTTTTAACTGCATTGTTCTTTTAAATTGTAACCTGCTTTGAGTCCCAATTTTGAGAGAAAGTTAGGTTACAAATAAATATTATAAATAATAATAATAATAATAATAATAATGTGTAGGGGTTTTGGAAAGGATAAAAATAATAATTTGGTAAATTAATATTGTCTAATATTAAATTACCCCAATAAGTAAAGTAATTCCTCAAAGGCAGATTTCAAAAGTTAATCTGAAGTGTTCAAAATCTAGAGAAAAGTTAATTTCTGAAATGTTATTAAACTTGAATGTCTCTGTTCCTGGAAGGTCTAGTTTTACTTTTGATATTCAGAGTTCTGCAAGATTGAGGGAAACTATCCAATAGTTTAAGCATAATTAATGAGGTTGAAAAGCAGTGCTTCTAAAATTACATAATAGTTGGATTGGCATATGCTTCATCAGTTGCAAAAACTGCAGGCAGTTGAACATAAATCCAGTAACTCTATCTTTCTTTAGGGGTTTATACTAAGAATAGAAATTTCCGATTATACAAGTCATCAAAAGCAGGAAAATGTGTTGTCCTGGATATTGCGGAAGACAACAAATTTATTCCTAAACCTGTAAAGAATTCTTCCATAGAAGAACAGTACTTTTTATCCTCTTTGATCTGTAATGTAAGGTAACAGTAATTTCACTTTTTAAAGATTATTATTTTTCTAATTGAGGATGTCATTACTTTACTTATAACAGAAACAAGCCACTACATGTATGTCAGTCACCATTTGATCTTTTTAAATCATGAAGGATTTGGAACACATTTGCTTTGTGATGTCTTAGCAGGTTGTGACTATGCTAAAACTTCCTGAAAAGGATGTCTCCCTCTTTGAAGCTATGGTTGTTTCCAGATAGCCTTTTATTGTACAACTGAACTGATTCATTCACATAATTTTACAAGGGTCTGTGACATAACTGTCTTTTCATACTGCAAACAAATAAACACCTATCAAGTAGCTTCAGATGTTCTCTGTCCACAAGTATAAATGAAAAGTTTCTCTTCCACACACCACTTTTGCATATTTGCCTCTGTCATTTTATCAGTGATTCCTGTGTTTGCTTCTTCAAACAACTGGAAGAAACTAAAGTTGGCCCTCTGTACGCACAGATTCTTTATCCCCAAATTCAAAAATCCACGGTTAGAAAATATTCCAAAAAGTATAAATTCCCCATAGCAAACCTTGATTTTGCCATTTTAATATAAGGACACCATTATTATTATTATCACAGGATGTTGGATAGTTGGGGAAAATAAGGTTTGAGACTCTTTTTCAATCCATTATTTCTTCTTTTTTGATCAGATATTCAAATTGTTTAAAAATTCTGACTTTTGACAACCCAGAGGAATCGAGAGAAAAGTCTGTCTGTTTAGATGGTGATGTCACTAATGAATCTCTAGGTAATTCTATTAAACTGAAACTTTGTTATACTATTTTTGGCATTGCAAAACGTTATTTTATCGTCTGGCTTTGAAAATTTCAATGATTTGAATTGTGGAATGCTTTGTCTCTAAATGTACTCCTTAAAAAGAGCCCTTGCATCAAACTTATTTATTAAGTACTCTAACATGTCTACTGTCAGTTTAACATTTTGGAAGCTTATGGCAAGTAACTGGTTAAGTCATCTTTCATAGAAATGAAATTTGTTATTTGAACAAGACTAGCAGCTAACAACAGTTTATACTGTACATAGGTAGTGTTGATAATACTAGATATAAAAAATAAGTTAGATATCTCTACTTTTTAGTATATTTAAACTTACTGTTTAAAAAGAAGCATATACCAATGCATTGTGATTATTTGTGAGTTGTGAATGCCCCCGATAGCCTTAGCACAACAGAATGAGGTCAGACAAGGTAGCAGCTCTTACTCTGTAAGTCTTTTTTATTAAGAAAAAGAAGTTGTAGTTAGGTCCATAATAGTGTTCATGTTACTTCTCAGTTTGTATGGACCCATGGAAGAAAAAAGTTAATATATTCTCTCTTTCTTATAGACTCCATAAGGGGATACCATTGTTCACCATATCCAGAAATTGATAACTTTGTCATTTCCTTAATCAGTAAAGACAACATTAAAGGAGGTAAGGGTTGTTGTTTTTTTATGTCCAGTAGGTAGTTTTAAAAATTTTGAAGTTATATTTTTAAAAGCCTATTTCCCCCCAGGAATAAGAAGATGGAATTATTTTAGTCTTGAACAGCTTCTTGTATATGACATCATGAACTATCGTTGGTGTAGGAATATTGGCAGAGCTCACAAAAGTAACAATATAATGTATGTACCCTTTCATAATTTCTTTTTGATACATTTTGGTAATTCTAGCAATACCATTTTATTAAATGTATATAAATATGCATAAAACGATAATTTTCTGCCAACAGGGACAGATATTAGCAATACTCTCACAAATAATGGGTTCTAGTTTTAATGCAGCATCTCAATTTACCAACATGAACATCTGAAGTGTAATCTGTACACGTATTTTCAGTACAGTATACACTCATCCCTCCACATTTGCTGGGGTTAGGTGTACAGGATCCCATGAAAGCGAAAGAAAATACAAATAAATAAACAGTAGTTTTTGACCTGAGTGAACACCTCTCTAGGAATTTTTAGGTTCTCCAACAGAACTGTGTGGTCACACCTGTCAGAATATGACCATAGAACTATGATGCAGAGCCTACAAATACCTAGAGAAGTGTTTTCTGTAGGAATCTTTAGGTCCTCCGGTGCAATCCTATGGTCAACTTCCAGCAGAATTTCTCTGGAGGACCTAGAGATTCCTAGAGAGAGCATATTAATCAAAGCCACAAAAGTCAAAACTGCAAATGTTGAGGGCCAAGTCTATTTATTTTTTAAAAAGCACTCTTCGTTTTAAAATCCGAGTGTATTTATTTTTTAAACAGACTACACGTTTTAAAATCCCATATCAGCTCTTTAAATTGGAATACATATAACATTTATGTGCAGTACAATTGTATACTGTATAGCTAAGCTTTGATGTATAGCAGAATGTAGTATGTGCTCTATCCCAAAATAATGCCCCTACTGTTCATCTTACTCCCACCCAGTTATTACCAACTATCCTCCCTCTCCCTAACCACATTTTTCTTGGATGCAGGAAGACTTACCATTTATACTTGTATATAAGTAAAGAAATTTAGGTCAAAAATTGACCGAAAAAATGGGTCGACTTATACATGGGTCAATATGGTACTTGACCTGAGCCTCCCCAGCCGGGCTGCCTCTGCAAGGGACAGCACAGCTGGGGAGAAGCTGGGAAGGGTGACCAATCGCCCTGCAGCCTCTCCCCAGCTGGCTCCCTGCCTCCTGAAGTCTGACCCTTGACTTATCCACAGGTCATATCAATGCCCATAATTTTGGCCCCAATGGTTGAACTCAACTTATACATGAGGTTGACTTATAGTCGAGTATGTATGATAGATTCCATTGTAAGCAATTATTTTTGGCTTTTGAGTAGCCTGGGTACAGTTCTGTACTTTGCCATATATGTTTATTGATTAATAGAACTGGATGGTGCCTAACCTGAAAGCTGGGCAACATTGCTTGATTGGAAGTAGGGGTGAAATATTTGGATCGGTAGCATTAATCAGTGTAACACTATGCATAAATCCTTGGAGCACTGTATTGAAAGTGTGACAAGGAGACCTATTTGTATATACTTCTCATTAAATCAGGCTGGAGATGTCCAGATTTTTATTAAATACTTACAAATAGGTCAGTCAATATGTTAAGAACAGTTGGTAACAAAGATTTTTATTTTTATGCTTATTATACTTTTATACTTTTATACTTACTGTATTAATTCAAAGCAGAGATAAGGAATATAGCAATTAAATCATTTTGCACTGATTGCCACTTAATCTTATTTGTATTTCAAGGATTATAATTGATTTAAAACATGAGAATTGGTATCAAAAATGTCATGACCCTATTTGCAGAGCACAAAACTTCAAATCAGAATGTGAGTACTTTTATATAACCTACAATATTTCAGGTATTGCTTTTATATACATTATAACTAATATAAGCTCACTTCTGTATGTGACAGGTTTTCCATTACCAAGTGAAGTATGCCTCCCATTCCTTTTCAAAGAGGTATGATTTGCTTAATATTGAAATACTTTATTTATAGCCTAGGCATGACCTAAGTAAACAGCTTAGTAAGTGAAGGATATATAGATAAAAAATGAACAAGCATCAAAGAAGAACCTGTAACTTAGCTTCTAAATAAAGCTAAGATCTTCTTAGCATTGTCTTTAAACAATAGTTTACTGTACTTTTTCACAAATGCACATAAATTTAAATTTATTCTACATTATGTTTTCATCCTGCCATAAGTTAGCTGCCACAAATCCCAGTTTTTAAGAAAAGGCAGGGTTAAATAATAATGATAATATTTCAATAATTCAAAAATATATTGCATAGCAGCAGGGATGTTGCAGATTCCTGTTCAGGTATGCTTTATCTCAAGTCAAAACCTGTTGTGGTTTGCATTCCAATAGCTGCCACGAGCAGACCCAAATATGAGAGGAGTTACATCTTACCTTTCTTCAGTATGTGCAGTGAATGGAGAATTACAATTTTAACAAGGTTCCATCTGTTACAAATAGCAGGACAGGGTAAACAATATTAGTTATGTCACTCCACACACACCCCCACCATCTTGAAGTGACAGGAATGCATCTCTTAATCTGTAAAACAATCAGTCCAGATAAATGTGTGAACTGGATCAGAATCATATTAGAAGACAGGAAAGTTCTACATATTATATCATCACTTGTATGATATAATATAAAATTAATATGTATACTGAACATACACAGTGGTCCCTCCAAATTTGCTTGGGCTAGGGGAGAAGGATCCCTGTGAATGTGGAAAAACTGCAAATAAAAAACACATATTGGCCTGTTGCAGACTGCCAAAATAAAGCTGCTTCGGGTTTCTTTGGAGGTATGCTATTTAAATGATGCATGGGTCCTAAGAGTCCGGAGGTCGTGCCAAAGCCACACTCCATTCCTAAGCACTGGAGTGCAGCTTTGGTGCAGCTTACGGATTCTTTGGGTGCATGCATCACTTAAACAGTATACCTCCAAAGAGACCGGAAGCAGCTTTATTTTGGCAGTCTGTAACAGGCCATTATTTTTACCTTGGAAAACACCTCTAGGAATCTCCAGGTCTTCCAGTACAACTGTGTGGTCAGCATCTGCCAAAAGTTGATCACAGAATTATGCTGGAGGAGCTACAAATGTCTACACCTTTTTCTCTAGGAACCTTTAGGTTCTCCAGCACAACTCACATGCTCAACTTCTGGCAGAGTTGTGCTGGAGGACATGGAGATTCTTAGCGAGAACATATTAAGCAAAACTGCAAATAATCAAATCCATAAATGTGGAGGGCAAACTAACCAAGAGCGAGCCTCATACACTTGAGAATCTTTTAACAGAAGAGTGGGAATCATGCAGCCCTCTAGATGTGACACTGTAACTCCTAGCATTCCTCTCATTGCTTATTCTGTTTAGAGCTGCTGGGACTTGATATTCAAGATCTGAAAGATCCCCCGCCCCTACAATACAGCCAACTGGCTGGGTTTCTTGGGACTTGGCTAATTCCTATCCAACTGTGTTGCTCTATAATACATTGGGCAGGTTGTAAACAGCTTCTAACTTGCACATGCCTTTAAATGCTAAAATATGTATGTTTGAAGGTTTTGCAATTACTGCATGCAGTACTTGTTGGAGATTTTGCCAGTGGGTTTTGTAAAGCAGGTCAGGTATGACAAACCTGAAGGTGCAGAAATCTAAGGCATGGTGTTGGTTGCTGTATGGAAAATACAACTTGAAAGAATTTATTAATAATTTAGAAAATCTTGGCAAAGCAATCACAACTGTATATTAATGTTGAGATAATTGTTTTCTTTGAAGGATGAAGAATATGAATATATAATGGATGAAAATGGAAACATTGAAGAAAAATTCAAAATGTATAACCATACAACATGCTTGTCAGACAGCACATCTTTAACTATGTTACACCAAACAAGTGAACCAAACACCACAAAACGGTCAAGCATTGAATGGGATGATGAGAGTGATATCTTTTTTTTGGAAGCTGCTGAAGATGTGGAACTAGCTGAGGCTGCTGATACTTTTCAGCCTCAGAGGAACTGGAGCGTAGATGAAATACCTGATGAGCTCCTAGTAGAAGCTTTAAGAAACCATGAAGTCAGTGAAATCAAGGAATAAGTCTGTTTAGTACATTAAGCATGGCTGAATAAAGAATGCACTTAGCTGTTAGTGAATTAGCAGCAGTCAAACAAGCTAACCAAACAATTCAACCTTTCTTAAGAGTGCATGATGGTATTATTTCTTAGAACAAATGTTTACTGTGGCTACTAATGATAGGCAGCTTTTTAGAAGCATTTGCATTTAATGACAGAAATAATTGTTTCATTAAACAACCACCAGTAAATCAGTCAGAGATACTGGTTCTCTTTTAATTCTCAAAAGTTACACAATACAGTGAAAGGTTCAAATGACAGACTTACAGTATCATTGTGTACAAAACACATAATATCAAGTTCTGTACAGAGTACTAAACACATTTTTTAAAAAAAGAAACTTTATACAATATTTGGAAGAAATCTGTATTGAGGAAATTTTGGAGTGTAGCCATATTTCAGATAACATATTCAAATATCCATCTTTAACTGCCTTTCATGAAATTTAGAATTATAGAGTTAGTTACCTGATAGAACTGTGATGAACATTTGCTTTTCATTTTAACTGTTTTTTCTGTAAAAATTTTTTAAAAAGCCAATATTTCTAGTGATAAAATATAAAAAATAAGGTAGATAATGGTATACATTGTATTAGCTGTGACTTTTAAAAAGCACCTTAATATACTAAGAGTAAAAATAAATGGGATAAACAACACAAAGTGCCATTTCTGAACTCTACACTAGCAGGTCTTCATTTTTTGTAGAACTGTTGCTCTTATACAATAAATCTTTAAACATTCATTAGCAATGAGTAAGTGCCTGCCAGGAGGATACCTTGCTTCATATGGGATGCTTCCTGGTCTTCCCCACAGTCAACAAATTCTTTTCCCCTTCTTCTTATAGCAGGAAAAAATGATCACTTGCCATTAGATAAAGCAGCAAATGATGGGATAAACTATTGAGGTCCCTTCCTCCAAGTAAAATAGATAAACAAAGAGTTTCTGAAATTTAGTTGATCTGGCCTACTTCCTGTTTGCTTTTGCCTTTATTTGGTATTTGACAGTGTTTATTCTTTATAGTAAGTTATGCTGGGGCCAAAATTCAATTGTCAGTCTCATCTACATAGATCTCTTTCTTGAATGACAAATTAAAAGTTATGGAAATTCCATTAAGACAATATATCTACTGTCACTGGGACTAGCAATTGGAGTTATGCTTAAAATTACCAACTTTACAACATGTAACAGTTTATTAGATTTTAGTCTCTATGGAAAGTGGTGGCAGTATAGGATGTAGTTCACATTATGTGTGACTAATTCTTTTTCTGCAAATTTAAAGCTTGTTGTAATTTTGTGTTGATATTTCGAAAGTGACCTTCAGCTCCTAAAATTCTTTGAGATTCCACCAGAAGCGCAGGAAGGCTGGAAATGCCATACTACAAGGGGAAAAGGGAAACAGAAAGAAATATTGATAATTAAATGTAAAGGCACACTATTCTAAGGTGAAGAGAAGTAATATACAACATGTGATGCTAACCCCTTACACTATCAGACCAGAGGCAGAAGTCACATGATATTTTTCTGGTCCCATCATGAGGACTCCAGTCCCCTGTACCTGCAGCTGTCTACATGGTAGACATGGATTTCCCATTTGTACTGTAGAAGAATGAGCCTTTATGGTAAATAACCTAAGCTTCATTCTCTGGCTATTGCAGAGGAGCAATCCATGACATGTATGATATACCCAAGCACTTACCTTAAGGATGAGAGTGGCTACAATCAATTTCACAGTACACTTTAAAGCATCCTCCTGAAGTCTGCTTTTGCAGACTTTTAACATATTGCTAATGTAATGTCTTATGAAAGCAGAAGGCATGCTTCAAACTTATATATTTCACTTAGTATTCATTTGCTGTATCACCTCACTTGAAGCCATTGCCCTTGTAAAATGAGCCATATAATTTTGGGGCCCTGGTTTTTTAGCCAAATTTATTTATTGCTCCTGTATCCCATGGTTTCTCCCAAAATGGGATCCAAAGCAGCTTACAATAGTTTAAATAACAAAAAGGTTAAAATATTGATTATAAAAGTTAAAACAGAATTATATATCACTATTAATAAAAATATGATTACAACATGTTTACAACGTTTCAGTAAAAAATTTAAAAAGTACAGCACAACACATTATCCACACACTACAACTCCATAGTTAAAATTCAGAAGGCCTGCCTAAACAAGAATGTCTTCACCTGTTGTCAGAAAGACAGGAGAAAAGGGGACAACTAGACTTCCAGTAGAAGACATTTTCAAAGCCTGGAAGCAGCCACAGAGAAAGCTCTCTCACAAGTCCAGATCAAACATGCCTGAAAGTGTGGTGAGTCTGTGAGAAAGCTTTCCTCGGCAGATCTTAATGCATACTCTGGCTTATATAAGAAGATACAGTCTTTCAGATAATCTGGATCAGAGCCGTATAAGGCTTCAATGGTCAAAGCCAGCACTTTGAAATCTGCTCAGAAACAGACTGGTAACCAATGCAGGTTTCAAAAAGAGAGTCAACAGCCTTTTAGAGCTGCTCAAGTTTCCAAATAGTATTCAATGGCAGCTCCATGTAAAGTGCATTACTGTAGTCCAGACAGGATGTAAACGAAGCATATGTCACCCTAGCCAAATCTGACTTCTCGAGGAATGAGCACAGCAGGTGCACTAGTTTTAACTGTACAAATGCACTCCTGCCCCTGTTATCCCGTTAAGAGAGGAGGGAAAAGACACTTCCTCCTCACTATGCCAGGATCTGTGCTATGTTGCTCTGAGAGCCTTTAGGGCTGAAGGGTGGGGTATAAATACCATAAATAAATAAAATGTCTGGATGGCAAGCATGAAAATCCCTGAATCTGAAGCAGAAAGGGCAGATTGTTTTCCACGACAATAAGTTGATTTCACCACTGGGCAGGTGGGTGAAGTTGCCCTGAAGTGGGAGCAGAAGGAGACACAGGGACCCCCAGTCCCATTCATTCTTCTAGCAACAGTGGCATAGAGGTTCTGAAGTAAATTCACACCTGGAGGAGCTTGGCAGCCCCTGATTCAACACAGTGGATATCTTTCCTAAGTTCCACATTTATGATGTGGCTCAAGACTACTGTCCCCCCCCCCCCGCCCTTCCCTTAAAAGACACATGCTGAGAATATTCCCTTTCCTCTGCATGTTTAAATCTTCTGGACAGGGTGGGGAGATGGATTGGAAAGGGGAATACAGAAGTAATGTAACATAGGTAAGAGGTTCCCCTCCTCCTGTGTAAAAAGCTGGGAGAGCAGTTGAGAGGAGACTCTCTCATCTGGACCAGAGGCAGACCTTCAAAGGGGAAACCTCAGAGATCATCCTTGCAGTAGGGGAAGTTTGATGTGATTTTTGATTGTGCAAAGACATACTTCTTCAGAGAGACAACCCACTATAGACTGCCCTCTGCCTCTACCAGAAAAACTGAACTTACACACTGGGCATCACAGAAGCTGTTCATCAGTTGTCTATGGGCATTATTTAATGCACATAAAATATGAATAAATATACTACCATTTAAGGTACTAGAATAATTCCTTTCAAGAACAATGTGATATAGTTTTTAAAACAGCCCACTTGTTTTCCCTTAAAACTAGCTCATAAAGTTTGTATTTGCTACACAAGAAAGTTTTATATGGCTGTATCCTGGTCCCCATATGGATTAGAATCAGGCATCCATCTTGAGAGACCTGGGTAAATACAGCTTATACATTTAAGTACAGTATTTCATATATGTTATGATGGTTCCACACTTACATATTTACTATGTTCCATATGTGTGAGAGAGAAATCTCACACTCATGTAATAGTATTTATTTTGGGGGTGGGGATAAGGAGGCTTAAAGTAATTTACTCATGTTAATTTTTCCAGCACTGCTGAAAGAAAATAGCCATAAGCTAAACGTTGTTTTGTTTCTAATGCAAAAACAGGTATAAAATAAAGGATGAGATACTACACAATAACAGGCAATTAAGCATGTACTTACTTCAACATTTTCTTGTGGGTTTTCCTTTATTTCATTAACATATTTTTGTTGAAGATCCTTTAAATCATTGACTAACTTCATTGCATTCCTAAGAGATGATATTTTTTCTTTTACTTCAGCATGTTCTCGCTCTAGCTTCTTCAACTGTGGCTCTGTTCTGCAAGATATAAGTCTATGAGCATCATACTTATACAGGTTCTTTTTGAACTGGTTCTGTGGAAGACTGCTTAAATTAACTTGAAGCCACAGGTCTATGTGTAGTAACCTAAAATGCTGGCAACCTCACTCCAAAGAGAAGTGAATTTGATTCTGCCTATTATAACAACTTGAAAAGAGTAAGCAAACACACAGAAACCTACTAAACTTTGTTGTCATAATTGCTATGACATCTGAATAAAGTTTCTGAAACAAAAATAACGGAACATAATTATATAATTGAAACTGGTATACATTTTTTTTCAGTTTTCAGTGGTAATAGGAAGTCCTACTTAAAAACCTACCAATGTTTTATTTTACGTATCATTTTAACCAATCAGAACATACCTAATTAGTTCTTCTTTAACTTCTATCAAACGCTGCCTTTTCTTATTTGTTTCTCTGACCATCTGCAATACAGTAGACATTAAAACATTTAAAAGAAAAAGCAATAGATAATTTAACTATTTGTCTCAACTCCTGATAATATGATTAGATCTGGGATGTATTGTCAGTATACGGGGCTAATGATATTTAACATTTATATACCTCCTTTCCATATAGTTCAAGACAGTAAAGAAAAATACCATGTATTTAAAAAAATGAAATGCAATGACCCATTAAGTTAAAAAGAACAACAAAGCAGCAAAATTCATAAGCAGCAAAAATCCACAAACTTGTTCACTCAAATAACTAAAAAAAAGGCTTCATGTTGAAGTGGATGCCTATCTGGAAAGGGGTAAATGGAGTTTTGAGTTGGGAATTCCAAAGTCTGGAAAAGCAACTGAAAAAGTGCACATACACCTTGACCCTGTCAGTCATCATTCTGAACCATGAAGGTTGTTGATTTTCTTAATACTTGTACCAGGACACTAAACAGGAGGAGGAGGAGGCCAAAAGGTGTCCTTACAGATGAGGGAGACCCTAAAGTTTTGTGATGTAGTACTGTATATTGGCATGAAGAATCCCCTTCTGCTTACCACCATAAACAGGCTCTAGTGGCAGGCATCTCACGAGCAATCACTGCTGCTGCAGGGCAATATCCCTGGCAGTAGGGGGACATCACACAGGCACTAACACTGAAATATATCACATGAGCCTGCCTCTAATCGCCAGATTCCTCCCTACCAACAATTACCTCAGAAATGGAAGCTGAGCTTTGCATCCCACTCCACAGAAACCATGTAGGGAGAAAGGGAGTACAGTATACTCTTTTTACTTTTTTTGTTAGAACCCAAACCACTTTGTACAATTATCTTGAGGATAAACAACTGAGCAAGAGTTTAAAACCTTTATGCCAGAATACATATCTCCCACCAGATTGCTTTGGGGTGGGCACATGCTGTGTGTTGGACACTTAGAGAACTACACTTCCATCCACCCCACCATTATTTGGGCTGAAAATGCAAACAGTCCCAAGCTTGCTATATTTTTTGGATTCCCTGAGCTACTCTAACTTTCCCAACAGGAAGGTTCTTGTTAACCTCCTCTTGCTAGTGTCCTCTTCTGGGCCTAAAAAGGCTGGGAGGTGGGAGAACGACAACAACAGGCATGTGGCAAAAATGCTCATTGTACCCTGCTCTAATTCTCTTGTAATCAAATATATTTCTGGATTGGAAGTATATCGATACAAGAAGATTCACAGATTTATTTACCTTCATATTTTTTAGTTTGGTGTTTTTTAGTTCTTCAGCATCTGCAATCTAATTAAAACATGCACTCATTAGTTATGTAGTGCAAACATTTAATTAACAAAACATACAATATAGTACAGTTTTCAAATGTCACTGTAGAGCTTGGGAGTGATAGGATATAGCAATAGCAATAGAAAGTATATTTCTATACGACTTATCAGTGTACTTAAGGACTCCCTAAGAAGTTTACAATGTGTAAGCTAATTGCCCCCAACAAGCTGGGTACTTGTTTTAGCTACCTACAGAAGCATGCAAGGCTGAGTGGACCTTAGAGTCCCTGGGATTAAACTCACAACCTTGTAACTCACAACCTTGTAGCTGTGAATGGCTGCAGTACTGGCATTTAACCACTGTGCCACCAGCCTTTCCAACCACAGTTAGCTGAGCAAGTTTCTGTGATGTTAATTCTTCATGTAAGTGACTGAGTTTGCAAAAAGATCTGGGATAAAAGCAAGGCTGGGAAGAACTACTCCCTCAACTTTGCAGAGCTTGTGTCACACAAAGTAGTCAATGCTGGACTAGATTTGGTATAAATTACTTACATTAATAGACACTGTACAATGCTTTGGCTTATAATTTCTATCAGGATAGGAGCTGCAGTCCAAAAATATTGGAGAGCCACAGCTGCCCACCTGCCTATTTGTCAGATGCTTTTTACTGTTAAGAAGTGTGAGGTCTTTCTTTGAAATGGAGCCTTCAAAATCTATTTTTTCTAAATGTGCAAAAAATGTTAAACATTCTGTGTATTCCTCAAATGCTTGGACACTGGGCCCTATAAATTTATCTGGGTACAGTAAAATAAAGAAAATTGGCCACTGTTAAATTAAACTATTAACTTCTAAATGATACTTAGAATTAAGTACTGGAATATGTTTGTAATGTATGATTTAGTATTACAAGAAGACACATGTATGCTTTCATGTTATAATTAAGAAGTTAATATAGAATTGCCCCAGAAGCACTGCTAAGCCACATTTTCAATACATTTCAAATCATATTTCCCCCTAGTAACCACTAATTGTTTTAGCTTTTGGATAGGGTGTAATTGTTGAGCAGGGATTCAAACCTTTGCCTCCAAAATCTTAGTAGGGAATAATACCAGATTGTAAACTTTCTCTTTTCCTTGTGCCAGGAAAACTTTCCACAGATCCTGTAATGTAAACTGTTAACTTAGATACCAGCTTGAAGTCCAGTGACAGAGTGAGACACACAGATACCTGATCCTGAGCATCTGAGATTAAGCACTGCAGAATCTCTATCCCAGTTGATCAGGCATAGGATTATGCAACTATGACCATGGAAAGGACCCAGAGATAGGAGAAGCTGGGGTGCAGGACAAAGAGTTTGTTTTGATATTGGCTGTCCTTACTGTGAGTAGGCAACAATTTAATTTCTCTTATTCAAAAATGGGCAACTGTGAGCCTTCAGATATTCTGTGAGTCCACACCACTAGTTATACAGGTTACAGTGCTGAGGGTATCCTCCATTCAACACCTGGAGGGCATCAGTTGTCCATCTGCCTTATTCACTGCCCCCTTTCCAGTAAAGTGTCCTTCTCCTGTCTCTCTGTCAACCACATCAATCCCAAAGCTTTAACTCTATGGACACTATTATTCTTGAGATTTTCCAGGTATCAGGTTGTGTGTTACCATTGAGAGATTCATTAAATAGGTTCACTAAGTGTAGAATCAATTCCTCTTGCATAGATTTATAAAAGTCTCCTGAAAACCCATCCAGTCCTGGGGATTTCCCTACTGACAATATGTATATAGACTGTTTTATTTCTTCTACTGAGATGGGTTTATTAATATGGGAACTACAGTATGTTTATTGCTAATTCTTTTTATTTGGAATTGGCAAATAAAATCTTTAACATCAAGATCCTGAGTATTCTCTGATATGTATAATTTTTTTTATAAAAGCTTTTAAATTCTGATAAAATGTCATCTGTTGTGTGTTTAGTATTCCCTGATGTATCTAATAGCTTAAGGATCATCCGTTTAGAAGCTTTTTGTTAACCAGAGTGGCTAGTAATTTAGAAATGTTATTATTATGTTCATAATAATATGCCTTGGTGTAGACAGAGCATACATTTATGGATTTTACAAAGATCCAGCTCCTCTAAGGCTGCTCTTTTCCTATTAAATTCAGTTAAAACTTTGGATCTTTGAGAAATTTTATGAGTTTTAGTCAAATCATTTATTTCAGCTACCAATTGAACCCTTTTGGACTCTCTCAGAACAGACTGGCAGAAAAAGCCGGCTTCCTGGTGGCTTGGGGGTGTGATGTATGCCCCCAAGCCAATAGGAAGCCGCTCTGAAGCCCCCTGGTTATTTACATGGCAGCAGCTTTTCGGCACTCTGGCAGCACAGCATTTAGATGCCACACCACAGGAGTGCTGAAAAGTCATGGTAGCAGTGGAAAGGGCGGCTTTTTCCAGGGCAAAAAGGAGCAGCATTTTACCACTTCTTTTTACGCTGGAAAAACACCAGATAGGGGCAGCGGACTGTCATTGCCATGACCCTGATCTGGTGAGCAAAGAGGGAGTCTGTTTTGGCCCTGTTTCTTTTGTTTGGCCCCCTCTTGTATTAGTCAATTTTACCCAGTCAATTTTAAATCATGACATTTTAATTTGTATATTAAGAAGTACACATATGTACTCATATGTATGTACTTTTAATGGTTTTGTAGTGTTGTATGTTAACTGTTGGTTTTATGTATTTTCCTTTTTTATTGTGTTTTGTATTTTAACATGTTGTACTCTACCCTGAAACTTGAGGAGAGGTGGGAAATAAATAAATAAATGTTGTTGTTGTTGTTTTGTACAATACATTTGGTCTACATTTTTAATCAGATCTAATTCACACTCCCCATGTTAAGATACAATTCATCTTCAGACTGCACATTACTTTGATATTCTGGGCTCCTGAATAGCATACAAAAATACATATATTATAGAGAACTGCATACAAAATACATATGTCAAAAATAAATGGGAATTTTCTTTTTTTTTAATTAAAAGTAATATGGAAATTAGATGAACTACTGAAACTGATATGGAGCAAAAATAGACTGATTTGTATCCAAGTCTAGTATACATGATGATATCACTTACAGTGTTGATGAGATGATCTCTGAACCCATTAGAAAAGCTATCAATAGCTTCCCTACATATCTCCAGTTCCACTCCTCCTCTGAAATACATGTGGATCATCCATTAATCAAATCTTCTATGAATTTGAACAAGCCAAACTGAGAAATGCAAGCTATAGTTACTGAATTTTATACTTTCAATGAATAAAAACTAGATAGCATTGTCAAGAAATATTTTTTCCTACATAAGGTTGTATCAGTTAATTAATATTCAATTAATATAGTTGATTTTACTTCATTGTATTTTTTGTTCTGTATCATTGCTGCTAATTTATACTGTAATACTGTACTAGTTTTACACCACTATTTTCAGATTTGTTTAATACTGTTTTCAACAAGCACAAACATATACGTGCAGCAAATAATTAGGAGGCAGAAAAGTGCAAAAATGTGAGAGAAATCCTGGTAACAACCTGTTTCATACAGTCCTCATTGGGTATGTATTGTGCATTTCATTCATTTAATCATCATGGCTCCAGACAACAATCTAATTGGATTTTATAACCCCACTGCATCCAAGCTGGAGAAATAATCCAGTTTGATACCAGTTTAACATCCATGGCTCAATGCTATGGAATTCTAGGAACTGTAGAGCTCTCTGACAAAGAAGGCTAAATGTCTCATAAATGACAAATTCCAGAATTCCATTGTTCTGAGCCATGGCTCTTAAAGCAGTTTCAAAATGGATTATTTCTGCAGCATGGATGCAGCCTATGTCTTATCTTTTATCTCCTTAGCTATGGTTAGTTTCAGAACACATGAAGTAATTCCAATTTCTATGTATATATTCTGTTTTCATTCCCACTAAAATTAAAGTACTTGGATAAGAGACCACCAATGAATACCAGGTGCATTAGCTATATTTCAGAACAAGGAACTGCAAAACCACCTGAGTATTCATTGCCTAAGATATCCTTGGTGATTCATGGGATCACCATAAGTTGACAAGTGACTTGAAGGCACATACACACACAAAAGGGTAAACTTGAAGTGGGGTGAGAATTTTTTTGAAATGCATACATTTTCCTGTTAGTGAAATGGAAAACATAATCAAAACATTTGAATGTCTAGTGTTCTGCTTCAGATAGCTTTGAATATACTTTCCAAAAAACAAAACAAAACATCAAGTATTCATAATAAAGTACAGTACAATGACTTTTTTGTGTTTGTATGTATCTAAGTAGAAGAGCTGTAATACACTTAATGTATAACAAGAGATAAAAAGCACATACTAAACTCAATCTTAGTGTGAATATAGCTACAGTTTTCAGTCATAAGAAAACATGCTTACTTGTATTTTGCTGTTACTTTTTCAAATTCATTCAGAATAACATCAATTTCTGTGATACGCCTGGCACCTTTTTTCTGCCCTTTGGGTATCCAAACTTTAAACAAATGTGGATCACCTAGATTTAAACAAAACAGTGAACAATTTTTTGGAAGCAGACTTTGATGTTACAATTCACATCCATCCCACATGTTTTAAAATTACTTCCATTTATAGATAAATATTTTAGATAGAAATGGCATATAACAGTGTCTTATACAAATCTACATTGCTGAAGAAACTGTACTTGTCATCATGCTTTTAGGTTCACATAGTTGCCTGAAAAATCATGTCTAGTACTATATACATTCAAACCTGGAAAATGTTCAATATAGACTTATAAAGAAAACATGCACAACCTATCCCTGACCTGAATGATCATCCTCTTCCATCTCTGGTAAAGCCTTCTTCTGCTTTCTTTGGGATTTTCCACTCGTCCTAAATATCTGATAGGACAAATGCCACCACATTTAAATGTTCGAAGAAATTTCTAATCACATTTGGCAGGAGCAGCAATGATAAAGTTTGGCTCGATCTGCATCATTTTTTAAAATGTAATAACATGTTAAAAAGGTGAGCATATAAAGGTACACTCAGTGAATAAAATCATCTAATATATTGCAACAATAAAATCAATATCATGATTTTTATCTTTTATCTTGGTATCTGGGTCAGTTCCAAAATATTTGTCTTCCTTCCTTCACAAGAGTTTGTTGTGTGCACCATTCAATACTGTAATTCTAACTAGTTTTAATAACTATGTGCACAGGAAATACAATGAATACAGTGCCAGAGGAGATTATATGCTTACTCCACAACACCCCTTTAACTTGCACATTATAGTGGTCAGTGAAAGCCTGACAGTGAACACTAACCTGAAAACTAGGGTGTTGTATCTTCCTACAACTATTTCTCGTTTCTAAATTAAATTTAATTAAATTAAAGCAAACATTTCTTGAAAAACAAAATTAAGTATGTGCCCATCTGCTTATTTTTAGGACAGAGATGCTCATTGGTCTGAGGTATATAGGAGACATGGTAAAGATTATTCTTAACCTTATCTGCATTAAAATTCTTCACAGATTGTGTATTTCTATCAGATAGGGTGCATTCTGAAGAGCTCCTCCTTAAAGACCGTGCAGATGGTAGTTTATAGTCCTCTGCACCAGGTGCAAATTCTGCTGCCTTCTAAACAGGAAAAATTCAAGATTATTCTCAGATTTCATCTAAAAATAATTATGCACTAATATAATGTATTTTTCAGTACAGTATAAGGACAGCATTATGCTAGGAAGATTGTAGTTACTTCTGTGTGGCATCATCATCAATTTTTTTTTAAATAAATTTTATTAGAATTAAAAGGACAAATAACAAATAGGAAACAACAAAGACAATAATTTATAATAGATTGGCAAGAAAAAGAGTTAAAAAGTAAATACACATTTCCACATATTTTGTTGACATCTGATTTAAATCTAGACTAATTTTTCAACCACCAGCCTTAGTGACTATACGTGCATATACTATATAGATTCCATAATAAGATAAATTGCCACAAGTGACAGACAATATAGCTTCAGCCTCAATTATCACAATTCACAATAACCCATCAACACAACTGGACTTTTTCAATCAATCGTTTGTAATAAACACATGGAATATAACAGAACTCTGATATTGTGTGCCGTCACATTGATTCCCAGTTAGGACAACCCTATCATTTAGTTTTCTTGGCAAATGCTATTCAGACGAGGTTTGCCATTGCATTTCCTTAAGGCTGAGAATGGGCATTTTCGTGAAACTGAAGAAATAATCCACAACACATGACTTTATCTCACACACCAACCTTGAATGCAGGATCTTCAAAATTCCAAGCTGTTACTACTGTTGCCTCCAATCCTTCTCCACTCAGTTTTGTTTTCTAGCTCTGACAACCATTCCAACAATATCCTTGCTACTATTAACCTTGAAAACTATTACTATTAACACTATTACAATGCTACTATTATTACTACTGTTATTACTAATATTGTAACCACTATTTACATCATCATCATCATCATTATTATTATTATTATTATTATTATTATTATTATTATTATTATAATAATAATATTACTATTACCTTTATTGTCTTTTATTTTATTTATTTTTCCCTGGATGGGGATGGACTGTTCCTTCAGTCTCACAAGGATGACCATTCTCAATATCAACCACTCATTCCCCGTGAGACGTAAGGAAAAGTTCACAACACATGGGATATACCCAAGCCACCATCATCAGGGAGTGCTTCTCCATACTTATCGTCTACCACAGCCTGCAGCACTGTTTGAGCTAAGGCTGCATAACTAGCTCTAAATTTATCCACCTTATAGTGTCTCACAAAAGTGGACAGCTCTTTCCAACTTGCAGCTTCACCTATGTCCCCAAGTGAAAGTGCTACTGAATAGGCTGTTGTTGTTGCCATTCATCTAGCAGAATGAACCCAAATATGTGCTGCTTATGAAACTTTTGATAGGTTAAAACACTGAAAAATACAAACTTTCAACCATCTAGACAGCATCTGTTCTGATGTCTTTTGGCCAAAGATCTCGTATTTAAAAATATGAACAGTGACTCTGTTCTTCTAAATCATTTAATCTTCTTTAAATAGATTCTGGGAACTCTTAATGTCCAATGAATGCCACTTCTTTTCCAGCAGATGACTTGGATTTGGATAGACCATGGTTAAATTCAGCATTGACCACCTGCAATTTCCAATTGTGATTTTGGCATAATTTTTTCTGAGAGCATTTGTGGCTGAAGAGAAGGGTATAAATACTCAAAATAAATAAATAAATAGGCATGAATGTTGGATAAGTAATCAAGGTCAGCATATCTTCCTCAGACCTACATAGATTTGGATTAATAGACAGAGCAGCCACCTCAGAAGCTTGTCATTATTTTGGTGTGTCAAGCTTCTGAGGTGGCTGCTCTGTCCATTAAAAAGAGCACCCTAAATGATAGATTCCATAAAGACATCTCTATCTTTCTTCACCTTTCTGCGTAGACCTGGTTCAGCTTAGTTTAATTTTACCAGAATTATCAGCTGCTACAGAGACCAATATTCCATTTTTCTCTTGTTGGAAAAAAGAAAATTCTTTTTTTAGAAGTGACCCCAATCTTGATTCAAAAACATGTCACTCACTTGTTTGCTGGCATACATTTTTAAGGTTTATAATAACCTTGCCCTCTGCAATCTGCTTACTTGTAATCTTGGGGATAGGTAAATTCACTAAAGCTGATCCAATTGATACCTTTGTTTTTCCATTGTTAACTGTTTACTTTTGGCTGCATCATCCATTTATTTTTGCTTTTATTTATTAATACCTAGATATGCTGCCATTCTTTACCTAATTTTATTCCTACCTAATTACTTTATTTAAATGAGAGGCAAGAAGACTTATCTCTTGACTTGTTGGCAAGGCAGGAAATTAAAAACTGAGGAGAGAGGGTTTGGAGGCAATGGTAGTAACAGCTTGGAATTTTGAGGATCCTGGCTGTCAAAGTTGGCATGGAGGATAAACCCATGTGTTGTGGACAGTTCCTTAAATCTCACTGGTTTCCTACAGTCCTTATTCCCAACATTCAACATTCATATACCATGCTGGTTCTCCACCTCTGAGCTATACTGCAAGAAAACTTCAGTGAGAGAAAAATAGTAATATAATACTAATAAGAACTCATTAAAACTGGCAACTTCCATTCAATGAATTTTCATGATTAATTCATGAAATCTGGAGATGCAATTACGCAACTCTAGATAATTGTAGAAAAAGTTATACACATATGGCTACAAAATTATAGTGTCTAGAGTAGAACTCATGCAGAAAATGTTACAAATGAGCAAAATCAAGTTACATATGCTTGCCCTGGGGGATATTCAAGAGGAAATTTTTAAGATATGCATTTGCTAAACTGGGGTGAATGTATTCAAGAAGTCCAGGTTCTGCAAGAAAAATTATAACCCCATCATACTCAATGTGGTTCCAGACCTTCAGTTTCCTAAGACGAAGCCAGAACTTTAAAGGACATCTCATAGAGAGACATTAATAATTACATTCCTTGTGGTCTCAGGTGGCATGAAATTTCATCATATATGTCAGCTGCAATCATCATATATTGCTGAAGTCCAATATACTGTGGAACTCCCAGTTTACAAGCAAAAATAGTACACAGAATTTGAAAAATTTAAGTACCTTGTTCTCCATCAAAGGGTTCTTTTCTGAATCTTCTCTCTCCACCCTTGATTTCACAGTATCCTGATTTTTGCTAAGGAAAAAAAATAATGTAATTAAGTGGTCAGGGTGTATTTAATTTACTAAGAAGTCTCACTGATGGTCCAAATAAAATGTGTGTCCTACCAGGAAGGGAAAATGAAGAACATGGTGTCAACAATACAGTACAGTGATGATTGTCCTGACTGTGTAAGTTTGTCAACCCTGTAGTGTATGACACAATGCTGCAGCCTTCGCTTGTACAAAGCGCGGGATGAGTCCTTCCTGAATCTTCGTTCGCGAAGCAAAGCCAGAGAGAGAGAGTGTATGACAAATGAAGGCAGAGAAGCCCATGTGGTTGCCCTATTAATCTCCAACAAAGAAGTTGTTGTGGAAAAGATTACCAAAGCCAACTCAATATGCTATTGCTGCCAATGAGACAATGCAGAGGAAGAAATTTCCCTCTGGCGGAATCTGGCCCCTAATGGGGTACCAGTTCTTTGACCCTAAAATGGATCTGGTATTCTATTGCTTGAAACATCTGGAAATGCTTCTCCATGGATCTAAGACAGTGAGACTGAATGAAAAACTATGCAGGCTTTTGAATGAAATCGACGGTATACCTATGTCTCACAATCCTGCCCATCCTAACACTGGAGGATATTACCTCCCATCAAGGGCCAAAATGCATAAGGCAAGCCCCTTACTGAGAGCTGTTCCAAGTCAGCATGACTGACTTTCCAGCCTGCTTATTGGCAGGAGTGGAACTGCCTTTACTGAACTCTGAGGTTTGCTGCTGTCTGGTATGCTACTTTGGGGTACTCTAGTTTGGCCTAAAAGTTCTGAAATCTCTTTGATGAAATTGAAACCTGTACTCAAGAAAAGACTATGCTCCAGACTAAATGGACTTCTTCCCTCTTTCTTAGACAAAGATGGGAACATTTTCATTTTATCCCTGGTCTCAATCAACACCTCATCCAAGGCACCCCCAAATAATTTTTGATACCTTAAAAGGGCAGCTAGTCAGATTGGCCTCAGACTTATTATCTGTGTTTCATTTTTTCTGCCAAAGCTGGCGTCTGACAACATTAGCTGCCATAACCTGTGAAGCAAACTGAATCAAATCAAGACTAGTGTTGGCCACACATTCATTGGCCAATTCATTCATCCCCTTGTTGGAGCTTAGTCTCTGCCTTGGTAACCAGAGAAATCAATCCTTAGATCAAGTAATACTTGCCCTTGCAAACAGGGAAGTTACTGAAGCTGTTCTGATGACAAGGGCCGGCACCTCCTACTCTACCCAAAAAGATGCCTACCCTCTTATCCTTTGGGCTCCTAAGAGTATCATCAGAATCTCTAGGAAACAACAAACCCAAATCCAATCTAGCCAAGGCAGCATCAGTAAGGGGAGTCTCAGTTTATCCACCACCTCAATGCGCAGTGAATACAGATGTTTAAAAACAGCAGGAGCTGGTCATGCCAATCCAGGATGAGTCCACTCTCCTTCCATAATCTCAACAAACACCTCAGGGAAAGATACTACTGACAAAAATTCCAGAAACCTGGCTACTAGTACTCAATACAAGCAACTTCTCTATTTTATGAAGAGCAGGTAAGTTCTTTTGAATAAAATAAACAAATTAATGAGAGGATACATGCTCAAGGAAGGGCCCTCCCTCCTCTGGGGATAGTTTCCTCTCCTCCCTATCAGAGGAGTCCAGTGAGACAGAAGACTTTGTATGTTCTGCACATGTAGAGGTGGACAAATGTTTTAGTTTCCTTTTAATCTTGAGGGGAGAAGCCCTGAAAAACGAGGCATGATGCTTTCTAGCTCATTGTTTCTGCTTTTGGCCACAAGGGGGCATGCATGCACCAGAATGCTTAGTCTTATGAACCTTTTTGTGCCTTTTCTCTAGAAACTCAAGGCATTCACCATTCCAGGTGGTTAGTGAACATGTCACCACCGCCTCCTCTCCCTCAACCACGCCAGAAACCACAACCTGCCTGGCTATGACTGAAATCCAATTGCACAACTGGGGGGGGACTCTTTATGATCAATAATGAAGGAGGGAGGGAGACAGGGGCATTCACTCCCTTACCTGCACAGGTAAAGCTGTGCCTGCCAGTGTCACTGCCACATGTTCCATCCTGCAAAGCAAAATCCCATCAAGCTCCTGTGCCACTTCAGTGGTACACACTGGGCCTGATCCACCTCTTCCTGAGAGGCCCATTCAGTGTGAGGACGATCTGGCTGCAACATCTGTCACCCCATTGATCGCCAGGGTTGATTCGGCTGATCTGGCTGGCTAGGCGGGTGTCCCCTTCCTCCATCACCACTCCATGTGCGTCCCTCCCGAAGCTGTGCGCTCGGTGGAAGAAGATGACCATCCCAGATGGAAGGAGTGTACCATTCTTCCCTGCTAGAACCTCCAAACAAGCTCAAGAAAACGGAAGTTCTCTACCAGCTGGCACCACAGGAAGAACACTACCATCCCCAAATCACTGTAGGCAAATCTGTGCTTAAGTCCATCCAGCAGTTCACCTACCTGGGAAGCATCATCTCCTCAGACATCAAGATCAATAAAGAGATCGATCACAGACTAGCAAAGGCATATAGTGCATTTGGAAGGCTTCACAAAAGTCTGGAGTAACAAACACTTGAGGCAAAGCACAAAAATCAGTGTGTATAGAGCCATTGTACTGACTATTCTCCTTTATGGGTCTGAAACATGGGTCACCTATCGCCAACACCTATGACTCCTCAAATGCTTTCATCAGCACTGTTTACGCACAATTCTAAATATACACTGGACCGACTATGTGACAAATGTTGCTGTCCTTGAGCAAGCAGGGATCACCAGCATTGAGGCCATGCTACTGAGGACGCAGCTGCGCTGGGCAGGACATGTTTCTAGGATGGAGGACCATCACCGCCCAAAAATAGTATTCTACGGTGAACTCGCCACAGGTCAGCGTAAGAGGGGTGCCCCAAAGAAGAGATACAAGGACTCCCTGAAACAACATCTCAGCCAAATTGATCACCAACAATGGTCCGCCCTGGCCTCGCACCAGGAGGTACAGAGACGTACTATCTACGATGCTGAAGCCATTTTCGAAAACTCACGCCAAACGAGTCTTGAAGAGAAACGACAACGCAGAAAGAACCACAACTTGGAAACATCACCCAAGGAGACATTCTGCTGTGCTTTCTGCAACCGGGCTTGTTTATCTCGGATCTGCCTTTTTAGTCATCAACGTGCTTGTAGAAAGCATGGGATGAGCCCTTCCTGAATCTTCATTCGCGAAGAAAAGCCAGAGAGGAAGAGGTGTTTTGGATTATGTTTTTAAACTTTTGAATGTTTTAATCTTAATCTTTTTTATACTGGTTTAACTTGTTTTTATTGTTTTTAAAGTGTTTTTATCTTCTGACGGACCTTGGCTCCCTTTTTAGGAGAAAGGGTCAATAAAATAAAACAAAACAACAAACAAACAAAAAAAATGTACAGTCAGTTCTCCTTATTGGCGGATTTGAGCATCTGCAGATGCAAACCCGGAAGTATTCCCCGAACGACAGCGCGCGTGCATGTGCCCGCCCTTCAGACTACTTCCTTCTCCTCCTCTCCTTGCTTCCCTCCTCCCTTCCCTCCCTCCCTGCCTCCCCCCTTCCCTCACCCTCTTACCTTTGTGACCTGGACTGCTTGGCCTCCTCGCCGCTGCCGCCACCACGGGAAAAGCCAGGCGGCAGCGGCAGCGGAGGCCAAGCCTCGGCCTCCTCGCCGCCGCCGCAGAAGGACCTGATGGTGGTGTTGGAGGCCTCTTGGCCCCAACAGCCCCGCCACCGGGCCTTTCCTGCAGCGGCGGTGAGGAGGCCGAGTCGAGACGCTGGAGGTCTTCAAGGCCACCACGCCGGCACCCGGCCTCTGGAGCCTCCGCCGCCACAGAAGGGCCGGGTGTCGGTGTTGGAGGCCAAGAGGCCCCCAGCACTGACACCTGGCCCTCCGCGGAGGTGGCAAGGAGGCCGGGGTGCCAGCGCCAGAGGCCTTGAAGGCCTCTGCCGCTGCTATGCTCCGCACCCCCTCTTCGCCGGGTGACGGTGCGGCGGAGGCGCGGAGCACAGCAGCGCAAGGCCTCCGGCACCGGCATCTGGCCCTTACGCAGTGGCAAAGAGGCTGGATGCCAGCACTAGAGGCCTTGAAGCCTCTGGCGTGTTGAGCTCTGCAGCTCCTCCGCACCGTCACCTGCGAAGGGAGGCGCGGAGCTCAACAGCGCCAGAGCCTTCAAGGCTCTAGCGCCGGCATCTGGCCTCCTCGCAGCTGTGCAAGGGCGCGATGCCAGCGCTGAGGCCTGGGAGGCCCCGGCACGGCGGCTCTGCCTCCTTGCAGCCACCATGGGAAGGCCGGGGCGGTGCTGCGGGGGCCAAGAGGCCTCTAGCACCACCATCGGGCCCTTCCATGGTGCGGCAAGGAGGCCAAGGTTGTGCTCCGCTTCCGCAACCAGCTTGTTCCCGGCGGCGGCGAGGGGCCAAGCCGCCGTTCCTGGGAGGCCTCCCAGGCCCAAAAGGAAAGTAGAGGGAGGAAAGGAGGAGGCAGGGAGGGGAAGCGAGGGAGGGAAGGGAGGAGAGGAAGGAGGGCCAGGGACTTTTGTTTCCAATTCGGCGCGCAAGCACATGCGCCGCCATTGGGAACAATAGGGACTTGAGCCTACACATATTTGGTATACGCGGGGGGGTCCAGAACGGATCCCCCGCGTATACCAGGGCCCACTGTATTACCTTTGTCTTGTATTTTTCTTTTCTGGTTCAGAATGAGAAGAATTACTATTGAGCCCCCGGTTCTGAATCCTGACTCTTCTCCACTTTTCCTTCTTCTCCTCCTCCTCCTCTTCCTCCTCATAGTCAGACACAGCAGTGCTATGTAATGGAAGGTCTAGATAAATGGAAAATACCCTGTAGTAATAAACTGTTTCATCTTCCCTGTAGTCTTCCTGTTGTTTTTCTTCCACAGTTATAAGGCAGTAAAATGCACACAATCTGGGTTGTACTTTTTGTCACTGCCTGATGTCTACAATCTTGGACTGCTTTGACATTTCAAATCCTTGAACACATTCATACAATTTAGAGCCACATTTACCTAACCAAAGCTGGAGTCACTTGAGTGGAAGCACATATTTTGGTCAATGGCATTTATTAGTGCAGGCTCCAGGGCCAGTGTCCACACTACACAATTACATCAGATTGATACTACTTTAAATGTCACATGTCCATTTTTTGTAATCCTGGCATTGTAGTTTGACAAAGTACTTAGAACACTGCTAGAGAGTTGTCATGTTGTAGTTTAGGACTGTAAATTAGAGCTCTCTACCAGAGATTTTAGTATCTTTCATACTACAAATCCTAGGAATCCACAGGATGACACCATAGCAATTAAAGTGATATCAAACTACATCAGTCCATTGCTTCATATGATGTACTGTGGCTACACCCAGGTACTGTAGGACTCTTGATTAAGATGTTCTCCAGGGACAACTTCTTTGCTACTATCACTAATAATCACTTAATCCATCCTTTTATCTCTGCATCCAAGTCTCACCACTATGCAGAAGTCCTCTTTCTTTCTTTTGGTCTCATTTTAACACCTAGAGAACACAAGTGAGGCAGCAGAGACATTAAAGAGGAAAAGAAGCCCTGAGGGCAGACTGAAGCTATTAGCCACAAATTGATAGTTGTATGTTAAAATGTCTTAAACATTATTTTGTATTGAAGCAGTACAGTCATGTCCCCAACTCATATTTTTTCAGACAGAAAAAGAGAGTACTATGCAGTTTTTTTTCTAAATTTGTGTAGAACTGAGGGTTAGGGGAGAGTAGGCCTACAATCAACTTTAAAATGTAAAACTGATCACTACACCAATACATCATCAGACTCTTCTGTTTGCTCAATTCCAGGACTTTCAAATGCTTGCACATCTGGCTCATCAGGAGATAAAAATTTTCTTTCAGACTGCAACTTGGCTTCATGTCCCTAAAGAAAGGAGCAGTAATACAGAACCCGTTGCAGCTGTTTTTTTAGAAAATAGATTTACTTCAGTATAAAAGAAATGTACTGGGAATAAAACTGGAATAACAGATTTGAACAAGGAAGGACTGTTTTAATAAAACATTGCTTCTCATAATAACGGAGTAAGCTAATAAAGATAACAAATATAACAAATAAATGTTTTTAACCAGGAAATATCAGCACAGAGTGGTGCCATACGTAGCATTTTAAGTCAGTACTTTTTAAAAAATTCTAGTCTAAGGTTCTTTGGTTGGAGCCTCACAGTATCCATTACATATCTTAAGCTAAAGACTAAAATGAAATATACTTATTTATTATACCCCTGCTCTTCAGCCAAGGCTATCAGAGCGCTTACAATTTGTTATTAGAAATATATAGCTCCAGGAACATATCATTAAAATCTCACATATAATTAAAACAGGAAATGTGTCATTTATATCTCAGACAAAAATACATGGTCACTTCTCCTGGTACTTTCTTGGAATCCCTTTTTGTTTTTGCCTTTGGCATCTTTTTCCTATTGAAATTTTCTGCTGAAATAGATAAAAGGAAAACATTATTTTAAAGGATACATTCTCTTTTTTTTACATCCATGTATCACAGAGAAGGGTCAATAGTTTTTATTACCGTTGTACACATTCAGTCTTTTCCATTAATCCTCTCCACACAACTAGTTGCATGATATATGTATCAGATTCTTGTGAGACTAAGTATCATCAGAGAAATAATTTCACCATGTATTCTTCTGTTCTACAGATCAATATGTATTTTCCCACTTTCCTCAATGCTTCATTAGTCAGGAGTTCGGTTCCCGCCGCCACGCCTGCGGATACAAAAGCCAGTGGGAACTTAGGCCTCAGTCCCCATTTTGTCAATGGATGCCAATCGTGTGTGTTGACCCATGGCCATGTGCTTGCACCGCCACTGATGTAATGGGCCGGAGATGTGTATGTGCGAAACCTCTAAGCCTATGGACTGGGGTGCCACTTCCTAAAAGATGCTGGTCCATTCCACTGGTGCAACCCACTGATGGCGGACAATCTACAAAAACGTATAAACAATAGGTAATAATATAAAATAGAATTGGTTAAAATAAGCACCAACATTAAAACAACTGATAACAACTGGCTCCATTTGAGCTGCCTTGATTTCATCCCATGAAATCCTTCATTTGAGGCACTGTAGCAGCTAATCTGGTTTGACACACTTTGACCTTCATGGCTCAATGCTATGGAATTCTGGGATTTGTAGTTTGTTGTGGCACCAGAGCTCTCTTGACAAAGAAGCTAAATGTCTCTCACAAATTTACGTTCCCAGAATTCCACACACTGAGCCAGGGCAGTTGAGGGCTGTAATATCCCACTGCATAATATAATCCATTTTGAGACCACTTTAAGTGCATGGCTCCATGCTATTGAATTCTGGGAACTGTAGTTTTGTGTCTGACATTTAGCCTCCCTTGTCAGAGAGGTCTAGCGCCACAATAAACTACAGTTCCCAGAATTCCACAGCAATGAGCCAGGGCAGTAAGCGGTCTCAAAATGGATATATTTCTGCAGTGTGTTATGTTTAGGTCCTTTATCTGGTTGTCCTTAGTGTCTTTTACATCGAAAACACTTTTGGCGGGAAAATCCGCATTCAACACCAATTCAGACCACTCGCGCCCCCCGTCGCTCAACGGTCTCAGCCAAACCACTTGCCTAGAAAAAATGGGGGCCCCCCAGACTCACCTCCATCCTCCGTCCCCCCCGCGTCGCTTCTTCCCGCCGTCCAAACTCCAACCGCCTCAACGGGAAGTTTCCAACTGACCACACGGAAGCGGGGGGGGGTGGAGCGGTGAATACCAAAGGCAACGAACCGGACAAGGATTGACCTCCTTTTTATTCACGGCCCGTTCTGATCGCTACCAATAGTTTTCCTCTTCTGCCTATAATGGTCGGAAAGGATTAAAATAGAAGCGTATACGTACTTCCCTCGCGTCGCCTCCCCCTTTATTAGCGGGAAATGGTTTGGTCCGAGTAGTTTTTAGTAAAGTGCAGACCATTGCAAAACTAGAAGGGCAGCCGCCATCTAGTGGCAGGAGGATGAATTATGCATGCTCTGATTTTTCCATTGAAGTGGACTGACTTGTCTCTCTGGCTGCATCCACATTGCAGAAATAATCCAGTTGACACCACTTTTACTGCCATGGCTCAATCCTATGGAATTTTGGGAATGTTGTTTGGTGGGGCACCTGTCTGGTGCCCCACCAAACTACCATTCCCAAAATTCCATAGCATTGGAATTTGTACTTATTCAACTTTTACGTGTCTCAACCCTCTAGTTAATTTTATATGAGTTTTAGGAGTGATCCAGTTTTATCTTTGTATGTACTTTGATATTCTGATATTTGTATTTTACCATTGATATGGTCAGTTGACTAATCAATAAACCTGTGTTGTTTATTAACAGCAGCAGCACAAGTAAAGTTCATCATTATCTTATACCTGCCTTTCTCCCATATAGGGACTCAAGGTGGCGACGTATAGTTAAGTATATATGGTAGATAAATGCAAGTACACCAAAATCTTTTTAAATGCTTAGGGCCTCTAAAAGTATTCATCCAGCCCTGAGGAGGAACATGTTAGTGGGAGCATTTCTACAGGACTTTTTGTCTTGCTAAAGGAACACAGGGCATGGATTGCAAATGAATTCAAGAATACCATGGCTTTATTTTGTTATTTATTCCAGAAATGTATATCTACCCATACCATATATTTGTTTGTGTGTGTGTGTGTGTATGTGTTGATATATACCGCCTCACAGTACTTAAAAAACCAAGTGAAACAGTCAAGAAATTTTTCAAAAGGAGACAGTATTACGGTGCAACAAGACTTGCAGGTGGGCTTACATCCATTTATTCAGATAAGCAAGTGCTCCACACAAAAACCATGTTGGGCCCTTCGTCTCCACACATTGCAACCGATCCAAAGTTGCTGTTGTGGAACGAAATTTCAAGAGAAACTTTGATAGGAAGATATAGTGAAAATTGGTATGTATTCTGGCTTCTTTTGACAACCAGCCTATAAGAAGAGATTGGTTTTCACTAGGTTTCTGTATAGCTTTGTGGTTGTGTGCCCTTCAAGTAATTTCTGACTTATGACGACCCTAAGGCAAACCTATCACTGGGTTTTCTTGTTGAGGGTTTGCCCTTGTCTCCTCTGAGGATAAGATTGTGTGACTTGTCCAAGGTCGGCCAGGCTGCATTCCCACTATGATTTAAAGTGAATTGCTGATCGGGTTATATGACCATCGTTCCCATATGAAACCGGTTCCGATCCTACTGTGATCAGGTTCAATTGCGTGAAACAAGGCAAATGCAAAAACCCTCTCTTTCCTGACATTAGTTCTGTTGGTGGTTCTTTGAAAAAGAATCTATTCCAAAGCATGCTCAGCAAGTGGGAAACACAGATTGAATCACATCATTCTGGAGTGGAGGGACTAATGGCAGAAGGGTGTTTACATCCCTCCTCAGTTTTTATTTTGATCCACCATTCCCCCCAGCCTCTCCGCCACGCTTTTGTGAACTAGGGGCATGGTTGTTTGTTTTGTTTTTAAATAAATATTATAGAACATTCAGTTCACTGAGTTTGCACTATTTGAATCAGTGAGGCGTAGTTGCAAAACCAATGAACCAAAATCTATCATTATATAGATATATAGATATAGATATATATATGTTCCCCAAGCCAGGCGCCCAGGCTGCCGCTTGCGTCACTGATGATGCACAGATGATTGACAGCATTTTGAAGCAGCGCAAACTAGTGGGGATGACAATTGTGCCAAAAAAAAAGAAGTGATTATAAGGGGATAATGAAAAGATCTGCTTTCATAGTGGGAATGACGGGCTTTTTGGAAGCGCTTTACCAACACGGAACAATGGCAAATCACCAACCAGTTTAAATGTAAGTGGAATGAGCCCCCATTGGCTTTACATGGACAAGCTGAGATTCAAACTCCTAGTCCAGACTCATGTCCAATGTTCAACCACTAGACAATGCTAGCTAAAATATTTTATTCCTCTATGAACGAGGTCTCTTCCTTCACCGAACTCTCCTGAAAGGAGGAATGAATTTGGGATTAAGTACACTCCCCGAGGCAATTAATAGCCTTTGTATTAGTTTACAGATCCAGACTAGGTTTTACTAAACCAGCTCTGTGAAAGTTTATCATCAGCTTTATTAATAGGTTGCCATTTTTCTGTAACCCACCTCACTCTGCTCCACCATGTCTATCTCATACCTATTTACCGGCTCCATCATGCATGTGAGGAAGCAGATAATGCCCAAAAAACAATACTAAAAAAAATCTGAAACTTTAGGGATGCTACAAGAAGGCCTCATCTTCACTTCCCAATAAGCAGCCCCCTACTCAGCACAAGCCAAGGTGAGGGATGCTCAGAGTTGCGTTGAACCATAGCTGGTGAACCGCACCGATTCCAACCTTAACTTCAGAAGATGTAATTGTGGAATATAACCCCTTTTCTCCTGCCAGATACTACTTCTGTCTTCAGGCAAACTCATGGAGTTACATGTTGGACTCTCTTTGCAGTTAGGAAGAAAGTGCGTAGCAGAGAAATTATTATTAGAATTAGTAAGCTTTGGCTTCAGAGCAAACCTGACTCAGTGGTTCTCACAAGAAGTGTAAACAGTATACATTTAATATGTATAATCTCGAGCAGAACGTGCAGTAGAGAAATTACTTTCCACCATAAAAATTGCAGAACGTTTGTGCTGGAACAGACCCACTGAAGATTATGATCTTAGTTACCTGCCCAGAAGATTACATTATCAGTCTGTGATGCTCAGAGAAATATGCCATGATTATTAAGAACCAGTCTGGGATAGCAATCTGTCCGAGATGTTTTATCTGTAGATTCCTAGTTATGATGATTAGACTAGATGATCCGTGAGGTACCTGCCAAGTTACGTTGAGGGAAGGGCAATTTCCATTGAACTAAAAATGGCCCATAGTAAAACCTTATTAAAAAAGCCCTCCCTCGACCCCCTGGTACATAATAATCGGCCAGTCTCGCGCTGCCATTTTGGGGAAGGTGATCAAGAGGGCGGTTGCAATCCAGCTTCAGGCGGTCTTGGATGAAACGGATTATCTGGAACCCATTTCAAACTGGCTTCCGGGCGGGTTACGGGGTTGAGACGGCCATGGTCGCCTTGTCGCTGAGACCTCCGTCTGGGCCATCGACAGGGGAAGCGTGTCCCTGTTGGTGCTCTTGGCACATCAGCGGCTTTCGATACCATAGACCATGGTAATCCTTTTGGGGCGCCTGGCAGAGGTGGGAATCGGGGGCACTGCGCTCAGTGGTTCCGTCCTACCTCTCTGGGAGGGCCCAGATGGTGCAGCTGGGAGATGTGTGCTCCGATGAGAGGGCCCTTATAATGGGGTGTCCCTCAAGGAGCCATTGCTGTCTCCCATGCTATTTAACATTTACATGAAACCGCTGGGAGAGTAAATCACCGGAGACATGGGGCACGGGGTTATCAGTACGCTGATGACACCCAAATAGTCTTCTCTCGTCTCCGACTGATGCAGTGACTGAGGATGGCGTCTCTCCTCTCGTGGCGTGCCTGGAGTCGTATGGGCTGGATGAGGGAAAACCGACTCCAAATTGAATCCAGAGAAACAGGGGTACTGGTGATGGTTTCCCCTGGTCCAGGATGGCGGTAGTTCCACCTGTCCTGAATGGGGTCCCGCTCCCTGTGAAGGACTCCGTGCGCCAGTCTGGGGGTGCTTCTGGCTCGTCGCTTCCACCTGACTGCTCAGGTGAATGCGACGGTCAAGAACACCTGTTATCAGCTTGGCTCATTCGCCAGCTGTGCCCATACCTGGCCCAGAGGGACCTTGAAACGTAGTACATGCCTCTGGTAAACCTCGAGATTGGATTTCTGCAACGCCCTCTACATGGGGCAACCCTTATACCAAACCCGGAAGCACAAATGGTACAGAATATGGCGCCGGGCTGGTCACTGGAACCTCCAGGGCCAGCCATTACACCGATGCTTAAAGACTTGCTTGGCGCCTATTTGCTTCCGGGCACAATATAAGGTGTTGGTAATGACCTATAAAGCCCTAAATGGCTTGGGCCCAGGATACCTGAAGGACCGCCTCTCCCCGTACATTCCGTTCCCGCCCCCTCAGAAACATCTGGGCAGCAATTACTTAGGGTGCCAGGGGCTAGGTTGACACTCTACTACGAGGAAAGATTTTTCCATCGCCGCCCCGGCCCTTTGGAACACGCTGCCCACAGAGCTCCGCTCGGCCACCTCCCTGGCCCAATTTAGAAGGACCTAAAAACCTTTTCTATTTCAGATGGCATTCCCCGACCAACATCCAGTGGCCCTCCCCTTCCTCTTCTGTGGCAAGAGGAACTGGCTAACGGGGTTTTTTGCTGTTTTTATTTTGCTGCTGTGTAATTGTTTAAACCTGATGTACTGTATAGTTGTGGTTTTATTGATATTTGCTGTGAACCGCCCTGAATCTATGGAAGGGCGGGTATAAAAAATAAAATATTATTATTATTATTTTATTATTATTATTATATTATTATTTATTTTATTATTATTATTATATGATTTCTATGGACAATTGTACTGAAAGTTCTGAGACTGGGTTCCCTGAACCTGGTGCCTGCCAGATTTTTGGGACTATGTCGTTCCCATAACCTCCATTATTTGGCCCACTGTAGAGGGTTTGTACCCAGTGTGGTGTGGTGTTTTAAGTGTTGATCTAAAACACTGGGAGACCGGGTTCAAATCCGTGTAGACCTGGGAAACCTTGAGTGACCTTGGGCAAATCACGCTATCTCAACCTTCAAGAGGAAGGCCCAAGGGCAAACCCCCTCCAAACAAATTCGCCAAGAAAACCTGGACGAAAGGGTTGTGGTGTTAAGGTTGACATAAGTCAGAAATGACTTTAAGGCACAAATGAAAATGTTTCTAGGTTGTCCAAAGACATGTGTGGTGCACCTATTTGCCCAAGACCAGTCTAGAAAGATCAACCAGAATGTATTTCTGCCTTTTCAGAAACCTGCTGGTGGCAAGCAAGGTAGCTTCATTTTCAAAGCCCAGGCCGAGGAAACAGATTGGAAAAACACTGCAAATAATAGTACTGTAAGTAGTTGCTGAAGCTATCAACCATTGACAATGTTACCTCCAAAGGTGGATTAGAGTAATAACAAACCAAGAGTGAGACAAATCACCAGAGGTGTTTCTTCAGGACAGTTTCACCTGTGGCTTTCCTTCTCCCCACCCCACCTGACTCTGCCATTGATTTTCTATAGGGTTTACCAAATCTCCTTGTAGATAGAGGGCAGATCCTCAACATTGCCTGGTCCTCCATCCCTTTATATTCACAGCACACCTCTCTCTGAACTAAAGGAGCATTCCTGTTAACAGAAGCACACAGTTAGATTATTATTCCATCGCTGCCCTTTTTGTATCCTAGGCTGCATCCACACTGTAGTTGTAGTTTGGTGAGATAACACAAATCCTGAAATTCCAAAGCATTGAGCCATGGCAGTTAAACTGGTGTCAACCCACATATTTCCCAGGTTAGATGCAACCCTAGAGTTGGCAGTGTTTGGGTCCTCCAGAGGCTGATGAACTACAAGTCCTGTTGGCACTAGGCAACATGCCAGAAGCAAAGGCTGCAAGGGAGTTGCAGTCTAAGGGTGGTGTGTAGTGCCTTGTTTTTAAAAGATTTTGAATGCTCATTTGTTTTCCTCCATTGGCATGGGATGGACAACAAGATGACTGTAGTATCCTGTTCCAACTCTACAGTTCTATATAAATCTCTGAAAATCTGTGGGCTCCAAGCTGTCCCTATCTTCTATAGGTCGTGTTCGCTTTCTCTCGCATATGATATGATTGTGTATCACCTTTAACTTCCTGATTATTAGTTCTGAATATTTAAAAAATACTCAACACTCAGCTTAAAAACATCAAGACAAATACCTGTGTTTAAGGGATCTAGCTAATGAAATTGTTACAGGTTTCTTCAAGATTATCAATGCGTGAGTCTAGTCCTGCTCTGTTATAGTGTGGATGTCAGGTTTCCTGGATATCATTTGAGCAAGTCTCGTCTCTGGTTGCTGCAAAAGCAGAGTAACTAGTGGTAACTCTATTTATTGATAGTTAAGATATGAAGAAAGATCACTTCTCTAACTGAGATTATGCTGTGTAGTAATATGCTATATGTACTGGTCTAATAATGCCAAAATTATTTTTGAGATTTATAAGAATTTTTCATTGCAACAACATAAGTGTATCAATAAAAATTTAATGTAGGGGGGGGAGTTAGTGTAACTAGGACAGCAGTAAGTAGTTTTATGACTCACAAGATACTTCCATGGCTTTCTTGCACATGAGAGATGGGAAATCTTTAGTTCTGGGGGTTGATTTTTTGTGGCTGTCAGCCAGCCTATACTTTAAAAGGGGTTTTCATGGTTTGCCAACCATTGTCCATTAAAACAAGCAGATTGCCCTCCTTTAAAGGAGTTTGTCATGGTTTGCTTACTAAAATTGACTTCTAGTGGTTTACCACTGAAATTCAGTGGCACATTGCACCATCACTGCTGAACATGGAAATTAAACTCTTTCTCTGGGTAGTATTACAAGGATATACTTTACAGTGAAGAAATCCTTTGCATTTAAATTCTGGCAGTTTTCTCATACATATCAGTTCTAAATGTGTATTTGGATTTTGCTGGAACAAAGCATTTAGAAGCTGCTTTCCTTAGCAGAGAGATAGTGGATTGCAACTGGAGCTGGCATTGTCCCCAGTTCACACTATATCTTGGCCACAAACTGTACTAAGTAGCCATGGGTAAGCCATTCTAGCCCTTCACATCAGCAAAAGATCATAGTCATAGAAGCAGCCTAAGGATAAACTCACAAAGGGCATGTTTTCAGCAAGCTGCTGAGATGTTAGGGCAAGGAGGAACGGTATGTTAACTGTTCTTCACTTCAAACTAGGTTAAGGGCAGTGGGAGACATTCTTTGATGGTTGAATTACAGAAGGCTGTTAT
>NC_056526.1:129178445-129195548 GCF_019175285.1 Sceloporus undulatus | reverse complement strand
AGTACTATGCAGTTTTATTTTCTAAATTTGTGTAGAACTGAGGGTTAGGGGAGAGTAGGCCTACAATCAACTTTAAAATGTAAAACTGAATCACTAACCAAATACATCATCAGACTCTTCTGTTTGCTCAATTCCAGGAACTTTCAAAATGCTTGACACATCTGGCTCATCAGGAGATAAAAATTTTCTTTCAGACTGCAACTTGGCTTCATGTCCCTAAAGAAAGGAGCAGTAATACAGAACCTGTTACAGCTGTTTTTTTAGAAAAATAGATTTACTTCAGTATAAACGAAATGTACTGGGAATAAAACTGGAATAACAGATTTGAACAAGGAAGGACTGTTTTAATAAAACATTGCTTCTCATAATAAACAGGAGTAAGCTAATAAAGATAACAAATATAACAATAAATGTTTTTAACCAGGAAATATCAGCACAGAGTGGTGCCATACGTAGCAATTTTAAGTCAGTACTTTTTAAAAAATTACTAGTCTAAGGTTCTTTGGTTGGAGCCTCACAGTATCACTTACATATCTTAAGCATAAAGACTAAAATGAAATAATACTTATTTATTTATACCCCGCCCTTCAGCCAAGCCCGGCTTACAATTTGTTAATTAGAAATAATTAATAAGCTCCAGAGAACATATCATTAAAAACTCACATATAATTAAAACAGGAAAATGTGTCATTTATATCTCAGACAAAAAATACATAGTCACTTACTCCTGGTACTTTCTTGGAATCTCTTTTTGTTTTTGCCTTTGGCATCTTTTTCCTATTGAAATTTTCTGCTGAAATAGATAAAAGGAAAACATTAGTATTTTAAAAGGATACAATTCTCTTTTTTTTACATCCATGTATCACAGAGAAGGGTCAATAGTTTTTATTACCGTTGTACGCATTCAGTCTTTTCCATTAAATCCTCTCCAACAAACTAGATTGCATGATACAGTATATGTAATCAGATTCTTGTGAGACTAAAGTATCATCAGAGAAATAATTTCACCATGTATTCTTCTGTTCTACAGATCAATATGTATTTTCCCACACTTTCCTCAATGCTTCATTAGTCAGGAGTTCGGTTCCCCCCCGCCACCGCCTGCGGATACAAAAGCCAGTGGGAACTTAGGCCTCAAGTCCCATTATTGTCAATGGATGCCAATCTGTGTGTGTGACCCATGGCCATGTGCTTGCACCGCCACTGATGATAATGGGCCAGGAAATGTGTATGTGCGAAACCTCTTAAGCCTATGGACTGGGGTGCCACTTCCTAAAAGAAGCTGAGTCCATTCCACTGGTGCAACCCACTGATGGCGGACAATCTACAAAATACACATAAAACAATAGGTAATAATATGAAATAGAATTGGTTAAAATAAGCAGCCAACAATTAAAAACAACTGATAACAACTGGCTCCATTTGAGCTGCCTTGATTTCATCCCATGAAATCCTTCATTTGAGGCACTGCAGCAGCTAATCTGGTTTGACACCACTTTGACCTTCATGGCTCAATGCTATGGAATTCTGGGATTTGTAGTTCGTTGTGGCACCAGAGCTCTCTTGACAAAGAAGACTAAATGTCTCTCACAAATTTACAGTTCCCAGAATTCCACAGCACTGAGCCAGGGCAGTTGAGGGCTGTAATATCCACACTGCATAAATAATAATCCATTTTGAGACCACTTTAAGTGCCATGGCTCCATGCTATTGAATTCTGGGAACTGTAGTTTTGTGTCTGACATTTAGCCTCCCTTGTCAGAGCGCTCTAGCGCCACAATAAACTACAGTTCCCAGAATTCCACAGCAATGAGCCAGGGCAGTTAAAGCGGTCTCAAAATGGATTATTTCTGCAGTGTGTGTATGTTTAGGTCCTTTATCTGGTTGTCCTTAGTGTCTTTTACATCGAAAACACTTTTGGCGGGAAAATCCGCATTCAAACCAATTCAGACCACTCGCGCCCCCCGTCGCTCAACGGTCTCAGCCAAACCACTTGCCTAGAAAAAATGGGGGACCCCCAGACTCACCTCCACTCTCAGTCCCCCCCCGCGTCGCTTCTTCCCGCCGTCCAAACTCAAACCGCCTCAACGGGAATGTTCCAACTGACCACACGGAAGCGGGGGGGGGGTGGAGCGGTGAATACCAAAGGCAACGAACCGGACAAGGATTGACCTCCTTTTTATTCACGCCCGTTCTGATCGCTACCAATAGTTTTCCTCTTCTGCCTATAATGGTCGGAAAGGATTAAAATAGAAGCGTATACGTACTTCCCTCGCGTCGCCTCCCCCTTTATTTGCGGGAAATGGTTTGGTCCGAGTTTTAGTAAAGTGCAGACCATTGCAAAACTAGAAGGGCAGCGCCATCTAGTGGCAGGAGGATGAATTATGCATGCTCTGATTTTTCCATTGAAGTGAGACTGACTTGTCTCTCTGGCTGCATCCACATTGCAGAAATAATCCAGTTTGACACCACTTTTACTGCCATGGCTCAATCCTATGGAATTTTGGGAATGGTAGTTTGGTGGGGCACCTTGCTCTGGTGCCCCACCAAACTACCATTCCCAAAATTCCATAGCATTGGAATTTGTACTTATTCAACTTTTACGTGTCTCAACCCTCTAGCTAATTTTATATGAGTTTTAGGATTGATCCAGTTTTATCTTTGTATGTACTTTGATATTCTGATATTTGTATTTTACCATTGATATGGTCAGTTGACTAATCAATAAACCTGTTGTTGTTATTAACAGCAGCAGCACAAAGTAAAGTATCATCATTATCTTATATCCTGCCTTTCTCCCAATATAGGGACTCAAGGTGGCGACGTATAGTTAAGTATATATGGTAGATAAATGCAAGT
Source organism: Sceloporus undulatus (assembly GCF_019175285.1). NCBI lineage: Eukaryota > Metazoa > Chordata > Lepidosauria > Squamata > Phrynosomatidae > Sceloporus > Sceloporus undulatus. The sequence goes on along the minus strand of NC_056526.1, from coordinate 129,192,689 downwards.
ACACCAAAATCTTTTAAATGCTTAGGGCCTCTAAAAGTATTCATCCAGCCCTGAGGAGGAACACGTATAGTAGGGAGCATTTCTACAGGACTTTGTCTTGCTAAAGGAACACAGGGCATGGATTGCAAATGAATTCAAGAATACCATGGCTTTTTTTTGTTATTTATTCCAGAAATGTATATCTAGCCATACCATATATTTGTGTGTGTGTGTGTGTGTGTGTGTGTTGATATATACAGCCTCACAGTAATTTATAAAACCAAGTGAAACAGTCAAGAAATTTTTCAAAAAGGAGACAGTATTACAGTGCAACAAGACTTGGAGTGTGGGCTTACATCCATTTATTCAGATAAGCAAGTTGCTCCACACAAAAACCAATGTTGGGCCCTTCAGTCTCCCAGGACACATTGCAACCGATCTCAAAGTTGCTGTTGTGGAACGGAAATTTCAAGAGAAACTTTGATAGGAAGATATACGTAGTTGAAAATTGGTATGTATTCTGGCATTCTTTTGACACCAGGCCTATAAGAAGAGATTGGTTTTCACTAGGTTTCTGTATAGCTTTGTGGTTGTGTGCCCTTCAAGTAATTTCTGACTTATGACGACCCTAAGGCAAACCTATCACTGGGTTTTCTTGTTGAGAGGTTTGCCCTTGTCTTCTTCTGAGGATAAGATTGTGTGACTTGTCCAAGGTCGGCCAGGCTGCGTTCCCACTATGATTTAAAGTGAATTGCTGATCAGGTTATATGACCATCCTTCCCATATGAAACCGGTTCCGATCCTACTGTGATCAGGTTCAATTGCGATGAAACGAGGCAAATGCAAAAAACCCTCTCTTTCCTGACATTAGTTCTTTGGTGGTTCTTTTGAAAAGAATCTATTCCAAAGCATGCTCAGCAAGTGGGAACAACAGATTTGAATCACATCATTCTGGAGTGGAGGGACTAATGGCAGAAGGGTGTTTACTATCCCTCCTCAGTTTTTTTATTTTGATCCATCATTCCCACCCAGCCCTCTCAGCACTGCTTTTGTGAACTATGGGTGCATGGTTTTGTTTTGTTTTTAAATAAAATTGATAGAACATTCAGTTCACTGATTTTGCAACTATTTGAAATCAGTGAGGCAAGTAGTTGCAAAACCAATGAACTAAATCTATCAATTATATAGATATATAGATATAGATATATATAGTTCCCAAGCCAGGCTGCCCAGGCTGCCGCTTGCGTCACTGATGATGCACAGATGATTGACATGCATTTTGAAGCAGCGCAAACTAGTGGGGATGACAATTGTGCCAAAAAAAGAAGTGATTATAAGGGGATAATGAAAAGATCTGCTTTCATAGTGGGAATGACGGGCTTTTTGGAAGCGCTTTACCAACACGGAACAATGGCAAATCACAAACCAGTTTAAATGTAAGTGGGAATGAGCCCCCATTGGCTTTACATGGACAAGCTGAGATTCAAACTCCTCAGTCCAGACTCATAGTCCAATGTTCAAACCACTAGACAATGCAAGCTAAAAATATTTTATTCCTCTATGAACGAGGTCTCTTCCTTCAACCGAACTCTCCTGAAAGGAGAATGAATTTTGGGATTAAGTAACACTCCAGAGGCAATTAATAGCCTTTTGTATTAGTTTACAGATACCAGACTAGGTTTACTAAACCAGCTCTGTGAAAGTTTATCATCAGTATTTATTAATAGGTTGCCATTTTTCTGTAACCCACCTCACTCTGATCCTACCATGTCTATCTATACCTATTTACCCTGCTCCATCATGCATGTGAGGAAACAGATAATTGCCCACAAAAACAAATACTAAAATAAATCTGAAAACTTTAGGGATGCTACAAGAAGGCTCATCTTCACTTCCCAATAAGCAGCCCTACTCAGCACAGCCAATGGTGAGGAATGCTCAGAGTTGCAGTTGAACCATAGCTGGTGAACCACACGATTCCAACCTTAACTTCAGAAGATGTAATTGTGAGAATATAACCCCTTTTCTCCTTGCCAGATACTACTTCTGTCTTCAGGCAAAACTCATGGAGTACATGTTGGACTCTCTTTGCAGTTAGGAAAGAAAGTGCGTAGCAGAGAAAATTATTATTAGAATTAGTAGCTTTGGCTTCAGAGCAACCTGACTCAGTGGTTTCTCACAAGTGTTAAACAGTATACATTTAAATATGTATAATCTAGAGCAGAACGTGCAGTAGAGAAATTACTTTCCACCATTAAAAAATTGCAGAACGTTCTGTGCTGGAACAGACCCACTGAAGATTATGATTCTTAGTTACCTGCCCAGGAGATTACATTATCAGTCTGTGAATGCTCAGAGAAAATAATGCCATGATTATTAAGAACCAGTCTGGGATAGCAATCTGTCCGAGATGTTTTATCTGTAGATTCCTATAGTTATGATGGATTAGACTAGATGATCCTGTGAGGTACCTGCCAAGTTTACAGTTATATGATTCTATGGACAATTGTACTGAAAGTTCTGAGACTGGGTTCCTGAACCTGGTGCCTGCCAGATTTTTTGGACTATGCTAGTTCCCATAACCCTCCATTTATTTGGCCACTGTAGAGGGTTTGTACCCAGTGTGGTGTGGTGTTTTAAGTGTTGATCTAAAACACTGGGAGACCAGGGTTCAAATCTCTGTGTAGACCTGGAAACCTTGAGTGACCTTGGGCAAATCACGCTATCTCAACCTCAAGAGGAAGGCAAGGGCAAACCCCCTCCAAACAAATTCTGCCAAGAAAACCTGACGAAAGGGTTGCGTTAAGGTTGACATAAGTCAGAAATGACTTTAAGGCACAATGAAAGTTTCTAGGTTGTCCAAAGACATGTGTGGTGCACCTATTTGCCCAAGACAAGTCTAGAAGAATCAACAAGAATGTATTTCTGCCTTTTTCAGAACCTGCTGGTGGCAAGCAAGGTAGCTTCATTTCAAAGCCCAGGCCGGAAACAGATTGGAAAACACTGCAAATAATAGTACTGTAAGTAGTTGTTGAAGCTATCAACCACTTGACAATGTTACCTCCAAAGGTGATTAGAGTAATAACAAACCAAGAGTGAGACAAATCACCAGAGATGTTTCTTCATGGACAGTTTCACCTGTGGCTTTCCTTCTCCACCCCACCTGACTCTGCCATTGATTTTCTATAGGGTTTACCAAATCTCTCTTGTAGATAGAGGGCAGATCCTCAACATTGCCTGTCCTCCATCCCTTTATATTCACAGCAACCTCTCTGAACTAAAGAGCATTCCCTTAACAGAAGTACACAGTTAGATTATTTCTTTCCATCGCTGCCATTTTGTATCCTAGGCTGCATCCACACTGTAGTGTAGTTTTGTGAGATAACACAAATTCCTGAAATTCCAAAGCATTGAGCCATGGCAGTTAAAGTGGTGTCAACCCACATTATTCCAGGTTAGATGCAACCCTAGAGTTGGCAGTGTTTGGTCCTCCAGAGGCTGATGAACTACAAGTCCTGTTGGCACTAGGCAACATGGCCAGAAGCAAAGGCTGCAAGGAGTTGCAATCTAAGGGTGGTGTGTATTGCCCTTGTTTTTAAACATTTTGAATGCTCATTTGTTTTCCTCCATTGGCATGGGATTGGACAACTAGATGACTGTAGGTATCTGTTCCAACTCTACAGTTCTATAAATCTCTGAACATCTGATGGGCTCCAAGCTGTCCCTATCTTCTATAGGTCTGTGTTCGCTTTCTCTCGCATATGATATATTGTGTATCACCTTTAACTTCCTGATTTATTAGTTCTGAATATTTGAAAAAATACTCAACACTCAAGCTTAAAAACATCACAAGACAAAATACCTGTGTTTAAGGGATCTAGCTAATGAAATTGTTACAGTTTCTTCAAGATTATCAATGCGTGAGTCTAGTCCTGCTCTGTATAGTGTGGAATGTCAGGTTTCCTGGAATCTCATTTGAGCAAGTCTAGTCTTGTTGCTCAAAAGCAGAGTAACTAGTGTAACTACTATTTATTGATAGTATAAGATATGAAGAAAGATACTTCTCTAACTGAAGATTATGCTGTAGTAATATGCTATAATGTACTGGTCTATAATGCCAAAATTATTTTTGAGATTTATAAGAATTTTTCATTGCATACACATAAGTAGTATCAATAAAAAATTTAATGTAGGGGGGGAGTAGTGTAAGATAGGACAGCAGTAGTTTTATGACTCACAAGATACTTCCATGGCTTTCTTGCACATGAGAGATGGGAATCTTTAGTTCTGGGGGTTGATTTTTTTGGTCTGTCAGCAAGCCATACTTTAAAGGGGTTTTCATGGTATGCCACCATTTCCATTAAAAACAAGCGGAATGCCCTTCCTTTAAAGGAGTTGTCATGGTTTGCTACTAAAATCTGACTTCTAGTGGTTTACCACTGAAATTCAGTGGCACATTGCACATCACTGCTGAACATGGAAATTAAACTCTTTTCTCTGTAGTATTACAAGGATATACTTTTACAGTGAAGAATCCTTTGCATTTAAATTCTGGCAGTTTTCTCATACATATCATTTCCATACATTGTATTTGGATTTTGCTGGAACAAAGCATTTAGAAGCTGCTTTCCTTAGCAGAGAGTATAGTGGATTGCAACATGAGCTGGCATGTTCCCAGTTCACACTATATCTTGGCCACAACTGTACTAAGTAGCCATGGGTAAGCCATTCTAAGCCCTTTCACATCAGCAAAAGATCATAGATCATAGAAGCAGCCTAGGGATTAACTCACAAGGGCATGTTTCAGCAAGCTGCTGAGATGTTAGGGCAAGGAGGAACTGTATGTTACTGCTTCTTCATAAACTAGGTTAAAGGGCAGTGGGAGACATTTACTTGATGGTTGAATTACAGAAGTTGCTGTTCTGGGGAAGATTACTTGGAATAATTTATAGCATAGACAGAGATACCTCCCAAACTAGTTTTACTAATTAATGAAATTGCTTGGCTGCTCTGTTCATTTCCACTCGATGAGATCCAGGAATCAGGGATGAAGTGGTCTGGAGGTTCTTATCAGGATAACTCCTAAAACCATCTCTCCAAAGCAAATCCAAAAATACAAGCAGATGTGTTGCCCCATTAATAAACTAGTTCTATCAGTTTTCATCTTCATCAGGATCAAGCATTTTGTAAAAAGCTGCTCATTCAGCACTAGGCCACCTGCTAAATAGTTTGCATGACAATAGCTTCCAATGCATTGCTGTTGTGTTCATTTAATTTAGACATATGGTGACTCTAAGGAGTTTATCACATGGGAAGAATTTATCTTAATTTCGAATTAAAAGAAAGTGGGGCCAGAACGCATTCATGTGAATTCACTAGTTCAACAAATTTACATGAATTCGAATTGCATTCGAACTGACTTCCCATTGCCCAAAAATAGCTTGCCATTGCCCGAAATTGCATTTGGTAGTCTATCACGCAATAATGTTAAACCCCATGATTGCATTTAGATTGCCATTGGATTATACTTCCAATTTCCCTTGTCTGATAAACTCCTAAGGTGAACCTATTCTGGAGTTTTCTTGGTAGGATTTGTTCAGAGGTGGCTTGCCATTGCCTTCCCCTGAGTCTGAGAGCATGCGACTTGCCCAAGGTCACCCAAAGGTTTTCATGGTCAAGCAAAGAACCAGATCCTGGTCTCAGAGTCGCAGTCCAACTCTCAAGTCACTGTGCCACATTGGCTCTTGCTTACAACACATTGGTTTTATAAAAATATTATTATTTTGATAGCTATGAGGTTTACAGCTAAACTCTTGGGAGAAAAGGGAAGTCTGAGCAGAATGGAATGTGTCATCTTTTCCCCTGCTAATAACAATTTCACCATCTGAATTAGTTAGGAATATGCTAATTCACGGAATGCTCAAATATTCTCTTTTCCCATGTTTTAAAGACCCTGTTCTACTAGTTGTAAGTGCTTGTGATGAAATAAGCAGAATATCAAGTATGGCATACTTTACAATTACTAGAACTAGATAGATAGATAGATAGATAGATAGATAGATAGATAGATAGACAGACAGACAGACAGATTGCTCTTGGAGCAGAAGAGTATCCAAATACTGTTGTATCAGAACATTATACAGCAATTTGAAATAGATTTTCTGATTGAAATGTAACAGGTCAAGGCCTCTCAGCAGTTCATTTCCTATTTGGTAAATCCATTCTGAGTAGGAATAGAAACTACAGCCTGAGTGCATTTCTTTAAACCATGAAACACAGCTCCACACCAGTGGTGAGGACCATGTGGCCCTTAAGATGTTGCTGTATTACAACTTTCAGCATTCCTTATTGTTAGCTATGCTGGGTTAGGGTAGCAGAAACATGCAGTTCAATTACATCTGAATGGTCACACAATTGCCTGCTGTACAGATATTAAAGCTATAGCGGCAATAGGAGGATGTGAGTTGTATGTGTTTGCAAGTAGCAATATGGCTCAGGGAGTCTGTATGTTTATGACCAACTATATTTGTGTAGTAGAAACAAACCCATTCATTCTGCTGCTGTCTTTCTGTGCTACAAGAAAACAATTCTTCTAATGGCTTGTTGGCATCTTCTTGTTCATTAGGCTTATAAATAGAGATTGTTTGGTCTAGATTTTCAAGGACTTCATGCAAGTATATGCAAGCAAACTGTGTTTATCAAATAAGCAAATGAAATTCCATTTCACCACCACATCCAAACTACTCCTGCAGTCCATGGCAGAGTGGAAAAACCACATACTGTAGTAGTATGTAAGTTGGAGATGATGTGACTTCTGAAATGTGATCTCTTTTTCAAGGCTTCTCTCTCATCTGGGTCCTGACTCCTATAGAGCTTAGGACTAAAAAAAATAGTTAGCAAGAAACTCAGGCGGGATACGGACCGCCCAAAAAGGGCAGCCTATCCATGCCTTTTTTTGCTGCGTGAGGGAGCCGTAGTGGACAAACCGCACGGCTCCCTTGCGCAGCAAAAAGAACCCGCAAAAAGTGGGTTCTTTCTGCGGCACCATTGTGACACTGCAGTGCACCAATGACGCACTCGCAGTGTCACAATGATGCTGGGACCTGCGGACGCTAGGCGTTCGTCACGTCAAAATGGTGGTGTCAGTGTGTACAGGGCACCGCCATTTTGATGCCGTCACATATGGGGGGTGTGCCCTTGGCCAACCCCTAGCACGTGACGAGGGCACACTTTAGGCCCGTCTAGATCGGGCCTCAGTTTCTTTGAATGATATGTGCCATGTTATGCTTATCAAACAGTGGTTCTCTCTCTCGCTCGCTCTCTGAGGAGTGTATAGTATTAATATGAAGAATTTAAGCACAGTTTTAAAGGGTGTACTCAGATTAAAAGCAGAAATATTTATTTTGGTTTCCTTCATTGGTTTTTGGAAATTTTGGTTTATAAAATATAGAAATAGCCAACACTAAGCAAACATTTGAACTCCAATGTAACAAGTGACTTAATACTCAGGAGTATTAGCTTGGATACTGTTGTGCAGTTAGGATACACAGGTATGAAATTATGCAGCTGGGTAGTGCATTACAATCACACAATCTTTAGTGCAAACTCTGTTGTGCTTGTTTACATATATTTGACAGAAATGAATTACTGCTAGATGGGGGGAAAACTCAAGCATGGGTTATTACAAGGTATTTCAATTCCACCCCTCCCTTCCCCCGAGACATATATATACATGGTAACTCAAGTCTCCTTCACCACTCCCAGTCAAAACCTGTCCCATGATAAACCACATTCTATTTGCTGCCTCCTGTGTATCTTTGCTACACATTCACTGTCTACTCTTATCAGTTCCGTTTAGGGTACTTACTTCTATTTTTTTCAGTGATTTATATTTAGTGGATGAGAGGCAGATTTTGTGCAAGAGCCCGTAAATGAAGTGACAGAAGTCAGGTCTGCTTTACTATGGCAACCTGGGGCAAAACAGGAGGCTATGAACATCTATGCTGGAACTCCCTCAACATCTACATGCACTCTAACAACAGCATGCCACCACTACATCCCAATCCTCTCTAGAGCTCATGAAGCCAATGCCTTGGGTTGCTTGGGTAGCTTCGTCTAGATTCCTTAAGGGCATAAGACACTGCTCAACTAATTTTAAAGATAAAATATCTGATAATTCATCCTGTAGTTGGTTCACTGATACCCAGATATTAAAATAAAGCTTCCAAGTAATCCACAGAGAACAAGTCAGGCAGAATTCTACCCAAGTTCTAGATTCAACACCAGTAAGGGATACTCCTTTAGCAGTATCCCCCTGTTCTGATAAACTTAAAAAAAAATCCATATGGCAAATCTTTTGGGAATTCACCACCAACTGTACAACAAAAAACATAAATGTTCTAGCAACACACATAATCCCTTTACATGCCTTGGAAAGAATCACATTTTTGGCTGAAGAAGTCTTAAATAATTTACAAATCACATAGATACCATTTACAGTTAAGGCGCATTGAGGAAGTTGTATGTCACTATAAAAATGATCTGCAACACAAGTGGACAGTAAGGCAGTGTTCCATTTTTCTTCAGTTTTCCTATGTCGAGTACCCCTTTGCGTAGAAGTTAATGATTGCACAGTTTTCTTCCCTATGTTTGTTGTAATCAGTTTATCGATATGAAGGTCAATAGCAAGTGCTATTCTCTCCAACAGTTTTCTTTTTTTAAAAAAATCTCAGTTACATCTTGATACTAGCATAGAGTTCTTCTATTTGAGACTGAAAGTATTTGCGGAGCTCAGGTCTTTTTGCTTTTAATGTTGGTGTTAGTAGGCCATTCTCAATGGAAAACATTTCAGGGTGAATAGCAATGCCTTTGATCTGGAAAAAATAACATTAAGTTACACTCTGCAAAGCTTTTAGGAATAATTCGACATATAAAAGAATACTGACTTTAAGAGCAAAAACCAGTTTATTCTATATGGTTTATTATCAGAGATTCTTGCAAAATAAAATACATTTGCATTTACTAACATTTTAATATCGGTATTTGATGAAAGTTAACAAAGCAAGTGCAAAAGAAGGCTTACAGTCAAATATTAAATAAACACTAATAATGGCCACAAATTATTTATATAACTGTAAAGTGGATGATGAAGACATTGAAATTCTTAAACATGGTCTGGCTCTGTCACTAATCAAAATGGAGACTGTAATCAAGATATCAGAAGAAAATTAAGATTCTCAAGTGTAAAGATACAACATTGAATACCAAAGTAAGGATCATCCATTCCACAGTATTTTCAGTTACTATGTGTTGATGTGAAGGCTGGACAGTAAAGAAAGCAGACAGGAAACAAACCTAACTAATTTGAAATGTGGTGACAGAGGAGACTTTTACAGATACCATGGACCACCAAAAAGTCAAATAAATGTGTCTAACAGCAAATCAAGTCTGACTTCTCACCAGAAACATGCATTGACAAAACTGAGGCCTTTGTACATGAAATGAGACCACATTACTAGTGAGAAAAGATGATATTGCTCATTAAAGTTGAAGGCAGCAGGAACAGAGGAAGACTGCTTTATAGGTGGATAAACTCAATATAGGAACCTACAGCTCTCAATCTACAAGACCTAAGAAGGACTGTTAATAATAGGGCCTCCTGAAGGGCTCTCGTTTTCTTGGGAAGCTCTCATTCATGGGATCACCATAAGTTGAAACTAAATTTCAATTACAGTAACTTTAGAACCGAAGCACTGTATATACTCGTGTATAAGTCAAGGGCAGGTTTGGAGACCAAAATTAAGGATTTTGCTATGACTCGTGGATAAGTTAAAGGTAAACCTTAGGGGCACATATAAAACCATTTTTCCTTTAATAAGTGCATAGCTTAGGAAAAGTCAAAGAGATGGAAAGGATTTTTTTTTATTTGAGGGGCTTCAATTGGGGCTCTACAAATGGCATTGCTGATCTTAAAATGTCTACATCTATACAAATACAGATAGAGGAAGAATGAGAATGTGGCCTGAAAAAAAAGTGGGGAGGGGGAAGAGCAAGGAAAGCAACATACCTCTATTAAAGACCAAGTGTGAAGGCAGTGACAAGAGGCAGAGGTGAAAAGCACCTGTTGGTGTGGAAGCAGCATTCCCAGACCATTAGTCCTTCCTTGCCCAAACCGGAGAAAGACAGACAGCCCTCCTTCTTCCCTACCTACTTTTTAAGCCCAAGCAGTGTTCAGCAGCAACATGGGGGAGCCTGAAAGAGACTGTGGCAGTCATTTTGAATAGGGGAATACACTGTAGTGTATAAGCCTCTCTGCCAAGCCTCATGATGCTTATATAGGCGGGTTACAAACCGCCATAAAGTACACGCGTAGCGCGTACTAGGGTTAGGAAGGGCCGTATTAGGGTCAGGAAGGTTCTTACCTTCCTCACAGCCCTTCCTCCCAGTACGCGCAGAGCACATCGTAAATGGCAGCGCCCATCCACATGGGCGCCGCCATTTTGACGTCTTGGACGCTATGCATCCAGATGTGTCGCGGCGGAAGTGACGCCGCGAGGGCGCACTCTGCCCCTCACGGTGCCACTTCCGCGTTTCGAAAAGGAGCGCCATTTTGGTACTCCTTTTTTGCTGCGCGGGGAAGCCTCGCGGTCTGGCCGCTGGGGCTTCCCTACGCAGCGAATGGCGGCGGCGGGAAAACGGCCCCTTGAGGGCCGTTTGTAACCCGCCTATGTATGCCCCTCTTGAAAATGGCCACTGACCCTCTCTGCAAAGACTTTTACTGCAGTCTGTATGTGGGCTCCTCCGTTGCTGCTCAATGCCACTTGGACTGGATGGGAAAGGAGTGGAGGGAGAGGTAATATGGTGGGAGTGCTGCTACCATGTCCTCACACACTTCTTGACTCTGCCTCTTGTCATTGCCTTCACACTTGGTTCCCATTCCAGCAGTGACACATGTATAAACTGACCCAGGTTTTTTGAGCTGATTTTTTTTGTCAAAAAATGTTCCGACTTATACATGAATATATGTGGTGTTTGCAAATTATTCCCACAGATTAAAATCCACCCTAATAATGCCCTCACTGATTAGTAAATCATTAACCATGCAGCAGCTCTAAAATTCAAAGATACATATATGGAAACTAAACAGCTCTGTTTCAGAAAAATATTTCAGATTCTTACCTGTTCAAATGACTTTAAGCCAAAGTCTTTTCCGATTTTCAGCATGTCTTCCAGAATGTAATTTTTTATATCCTATTGAGATCGAGAATTTGGTGTTAATATAGCAATAAGGAGAGGAGGTATTATTGAATAATTTAGAGACCATTTGTCAAAAGCCTACTGTATTAATTTTATGTATTGAAAGAACCAGTTTCATCTCCAAATACTGGAATCCTACTCACATAACTTTCTCCATATTTAACAGGAACACATGGAGCAAAACCACACCTCCTGGCCACAGGCACCAAGGGCAAGGCCAGAAGAGCCAGGAATACCTATCCTTTTACTAGTGGGCCTATAAATGAACATCATGAGGCTCTTCTCCATGTTCCTCAGATACACTGAGAATTAACAAGGGAGATAACTTTCTCATTTGTAGTGCCCTTTACAATGAAATATGCTCCCCATGGAGAAATTACTGGCAGCAATACTGGAATTGTTTTGGTGCCAGTTAAAAACCTTTTTGTTTATCTAGGCATTTTAACTGGAGGATTTTGCCTAGTCTATTGTATTTGCTGTCCTCATCATGATGCGGCTTTAGTGTTTTCATGATACAGCATTGTATTATATGCAGAGTATATGCATCAATGAAGAATGATTTCAAAACACTGACAGAAAGAAGAGAGAGAGAGAGAGAGAGAATTTCCCACCCCCTGCAAATCTACCCTCACTCTCTATTATCCCTATATGATGAAATAACACATGTAAGGAGGAATAAAGAAAGTGAGAGATGCCTACAATCCTAGATTAGATCACCTACTTTGTTTTTGCATAGTTCTTCATACGATCCTGCTAGTCCTTTTTTCTTAGCCCAGCTGGGTAACACATCTGGATCTGGAACTACAATTGCTATCAAGAAAGCCTAAAAAGAAGCAAGGGAACTTGGTTAAGCTGCCCAGTAGATCAATCATCTAATGTTTTTCATTAGAAAAAGCACAGTAATGAAGCAATCTAGACTCTGCCACACTACAGGGCAGAGCTCTCTGTGGCACCCACACAGAAACCCCCTTTTCTCATGCCCTTTAGTTAGCAGACCAAATTTAATCCTCCCAAAACATTTTTATTCAAGCTGATTTTATTCAGACAGTTAGGCTGGCCCCATCTATTTTAAGCTTCTGATGGGCAACCAAAACAGTGGTGTTCCGCATGGCATTCAGTATTTGAAATTGCTGTTTTAAAACTGGATTATAGGACTATCCTTAGGAGTTTTAAAAAAGCGTTTTAAAGTGTTTTAAAAATGTTTTTATCTCAGTATTATTTTAATTGGTTTTTATTTATTCACTGTCTCAGGAGCCCTTATGGGCTGGGAGGCAATACAGAAATACTATAAATAAATAGATTTATAGTTTGGCTGGTTTTGTTTTGCTGTTTTTAGTTCATTACTGGATTGTTCTGAATCTTGCTGCAATTTGAAAAGGCAAATATAAATATGTAAACAAACAAACGTACTAAGAGTCTGAGGCTTTCATGTTTAAGACTGAACATTATAGAGGAATGTTTCCTATCAATCTAAACACACTGAAGGTGCATGTCTAGTGCAGTATCACCTTCCTTTGGCTGGTAGCTTAGTGTACACATTAGTAGTACCACAGGGCTTGTCAGCACAGGCCAAAAGGCCCTCCCCATTCCCATTCTGATAGCGTCCTGAAAACAGTCCAGACAATGTTCAGGCCATTCACCTCCAGAACTGGAGTATAATATTCTTACACCAGTTTTAAAAAACCTACCTCTTACTCCAGATCTCCCGGGAAGATCCAGAGCCCTCCCTTCTCACTCCAGGGTGGATGTCTGCACAGGTATACTGCTGAACTACACAGTGCATCCACTGCCACTGTGGATCTCTTCTTGAGAGGTGTCCAGCCATGTCATCATCACTGGACACTTTGTTTTGACCTCAGAAGCAAGGGGTCTGCACCAGTGTGGACATGCTCTGTGGCTCAGTGCGACACTCATGCAGACAGCTGCCCCAGCGCAGAAAAGGGGGGTCAGGTAATGGAGGGAGGTCTGGGCAGCTCCAGGAGCAGGATACTCCAGGCTGCCCCCAGAGTATCCTGGCCCATGCACAAAGGGCCCCAGATACAAGCATGTTTGTTTCTCTAATGCACCTGGTAATAAAGCCTTTAGCATCTGGAGATTAAAACATATTCAAGACTTTTATTTCTAAACATGTTCTAAAATTTCACTCTAGATATATCAGGTAAACAGACACATACCTGCAAGCTTTCACCATGGAGAAATACTTGGGCAACAGGTTCACTCCTGACATAGACATTCTCTATTTTTTCTGGTGCTATATATTCTCCCTGTGCAAGTTTAAATATGTGTTTTTTCCGGTCAATTATCTTCAGGGTACCATTCTGTAATGCAAAAGGAAAATCAGCCAATTGCAATTCATCAAAAAAAACTTTTTACAGCAGATCATTAGAATGCAGTGCAATATAATGATGTTCAGGAGCCTAGTTCAAATTGCATACATTAAATGGCCAGGTTTATGCCAGACAAAGACTTTACCTGAATATTTTAGCCAGATTATGTCTCCACTGAGTTATGTGATCAGCTCATGTAAGATACATTTCAAGACAAATATGTAACAGAGTACATACATAATAGAGTCTTATTTAATCCTGTGGCAACAGGAGAGATATCTACTTGCTCTAAAGTTAAATCTGCAGCATTTGAAAACAAACACTGCTCTAAATCCTGGTTTCAAGTATCAATCCAGTTTAGAATCAGTTCAAAACAACAGAGACAAACCCCAGTGGATACCAAGGGCCACGATACGTACTAGATCTTTGTCCTTCTTGACTTATTCAAAGGGCCTGGCAAGTTATGTGTGTGTGGCAAGGGGAAAGAGTAGCCAAGTAGTTGAGCCAATGTCCACTAGCTCTTGAAATCTAGTCAGGCTTCCAACATATCTTAAGGAACTACCTGCATACCTCTGTAGAACATTTTTCCAGGGAGCCTAGGATGGCTCCTTCCATCAGTAGGCAAAGATGTTTTTATTCAGAACAGGCTTAAGAACAGAATGTTGTTGAAAGATATTTAAAC
>NC_056526.1:129140827-129178435 GCF_019175285.1 Sceloporus undulatus | reverse complement strand
ATAATAATAATAATAATAATAATAATAATAATAATAATAATAATAATAATCTTGTCACACCTCTATTCTGTCCTCTCATTAATGTGATCCAACTAGCTATGTCATAATTCCTTGAACAGATGTGAAAAGTGTTCACTTCAACTTAGGGGGAAAACCTATGTTTTTCATCATAACAGTAATTTAATATGCTGAGGCTAGCATTATCTAGATCTAGGATTATGCCAAAGTTATCTCTACAATAATGGTATTACTTGGCATTCCTGCTGAAGTCCAGTGGTAACTGTTCTACAAGTCTACATGAAGTTACACACACAAGTGCAATCAAGGTATGCTTTTAATCACATACATTCACCAAACAACGGCATGCTTGAGTATACTATATGAATGCTCAACATCCATCTTGGCTCCCTGCTTATAGGCAGCCAGTAACATATATGCAACTTCTACCAACACTCAGTTATCTAGAAGCCTACACATATATCACATTCCTGATGCTTGTGAGGACTACACTTTGTAAATATTAAGCAAAGGGACAACAGCATGAAGAACTGGACTGTTGCAGTCTAAACCTTTTACTCTGAGCCAAGCACTTTGACAGAGAATCAAGACTACATTGAGCAAGGAGAGAATATCCAGGTTGGGCAGCCACCTATGATATTTAACTCTCAACAAGCCATTTCACTATACAAGGGGGAGAGCTAATGCTAAGTCAGACCGGTGCTTCGTGTTTGGTGGGGCATGTCTTCCAACGATGTTCAAAGGTATCAAATGTCACAATTGAATTTAGACCACCCAAGGAAGGGACACTGGTATGAAGGAAATAAATATGTTGTTTAGAGGAGATTTAGACACTACCAGGTCTGGGGTGAGATTGAGGAAATAAAACAGTAAACCCTGAGAATTCACAGATTTGCTTACCGGTAACCATTTACCAACATCTCCAGTGTGTAACCAACCATCTTGGTCAAGAGCTTCTGCTGTCTTTTCAGGGTCCTTCAGGTATCCTTGGAATACATTTGACCCTTTTACGCAAACCTGAAACAGAAATTGATTTAAGTCCTGTAAAAGTCTGCAGAACACTGTTTTGTTTTCTTTTACTACTGGTACTAATTGTTCCAGGTTAAGTAGAAAAAAGTTCACCATCGCTAGTACAATTATTCAAGAAGAATTCACTCTACTTTCATTCTTTATTGACATTATGAACTTCAAGAGTTACACTAAGTGAGATGACAATCCAAAGTAATTAAATTGGATGGTAATCCTCCTTCCTGAGGGGTTTGCTTTTGCTTTCCCCTGAGGCTGAGAGGGTGTGACTTGCCCAAGGTCACCCAATGGGTTTTCATGGTTGAGCAGCGATTTGGACTTTGGTCTCCAGAGCTGCAGTCCAACACTCAAATCACTACACCACCCTGACTCTCAAACAGAATTTATTCTCTTGAAATAAATTTTTTGTGTACAAATTTGAGACAGGACTCCTGAATCCCAGCAAACTGCCACTCCTTGGATTTAGAGTACCACTTACCTCACCCTCACCTTTGACAGCAAAATAATTCATTTCTTCTACATCAACAAGCTTTACGAGATTGCAAGGCATTGGGGTACCGACATGACCTATTCATTGAATAAAAAGTGGCTTTAAATAATGAAGGATATTCAAGTGTCAAGACCATTGCTTTTATAACGGGCCTTTTCAATCTCGGCCCCGAGAATATGGAATAATCTCCATGATGAGCTCCGCTCCACCACTTCTTTGGACTTGTTTAAGAAGAATCTCAAGACCATCTTCTTTTCCCAAGCTTTCCCCCCATGAGATGTGACTTTGGTTTTCCCCTCTATTTGGTAACGACTCTGGCTATGTTTTTCTGGATTCCCCTACTCAGCTACTCGAGTATTAGTTTTATATGCTGTTTTATGTCTTGTTTTACCTGTTTTATTGATTATTGTAATTTTATCTGGATTTGTACACCACGATCTGAATTGGAAAAGCGGGATAGAAATAAACTATTATTATTATTATTATTATTATTATTATTATTATTATTATTATTATTATTATTATTATTATTATTATTATTATTATTGGGGTATTACCATCCTTTGGATGACTTCCTTTATTACATGCTCATGGTGTTGCCCAGTCTCAAGTTAAAAAGAACATCTGCTTTGAGTGGTTAGAGAGTATTTTGACCTTGATCCTTTCGTGGTGTAATAAGGCTCCTAGGGCCAGAACACATAATTCCACTGTTGTGCAAGGTGAAAACATAACTTCTTAAGCCACCTTATTATTCTTTAAATTAAAAAATCTCTTCTGTTTTGATCTCTTGCCCAAGAATGTACTCATGAACATCTTCACAACTACAAGGAAAAATGTGTGAACTGGGCACTACTCAGCTCCCTGGGCCTTGCTCTTTCTAGGTGAGACAACCATGGAGATTGTTGCATCAGTCTGTATTGCCCAGTTCTCATCTACATTTCCCCACATACTTTACTTGCTTTTTGAAAGGTTTATTGTATGTTCAATAGTTTAAAGACTGGTTTGCATTATAACTGACAGATTTTGTCCTGGCAATTGCAATGATACCAGCTATTCTCCTCCACTGCTCATTCCACTCTTATTTTTTAAAAATGCGGAGAGAACATGGCTGTCTTAAGAGTGGCCAAGGAAAAAACCCCACTTGGCACCTAGACTGGGTGCTGTGGCATATTTTAGATATGTTGGCCTGTTACAGACTGCCAAAATAAAGCTGCTTCGGGTCTCTTTGGAGGTATGCTATTTAAATGATGCATGGGTCCTAAGAGTCCGGAGGTCGCGCCAAAGCCACACTCCATTCCTAAGCACTTTCATAGCCACCATTCTCCATGAGACATTAGGAAATGGAATGAATTAGCCAGTAGTGTAAACCCTGACAAAATAATGCAGGCAGAAAAATTATTTCAAGGTACCCTTGATAGATAGCAGTTTTCTTCAAGACAGCAGAAAGTAAGGAAGATTACTGCCAGTCATTTGGTTACAGTTCTTTAATAGATCTCTGGTCTGGGTTTGACCTAGAGCAGGGATGGCCAACTGTGGGAGGACAGGGGTAAACATTATCCCCCAGGAGACCTTGGTGGTCCATGCACACTTCCATTAGCAAAGTAAATACGTAAGTTTTACACCCAAACTCATTCTAAGAGGCATGGAAAGCTTTTTTGCCATGGTTTGGGAACCCTGGGAACCATTTTTGGCCCAAAATATGCCTAGAGGGCATTTGTGTGCATTTTTTAAATCCCTGGGGACCCTTAGGAACCACAAAAGTAGCTCTGGAGGCTGCATATGGCTCCCTAAGTTGCATTTTGCCCACGCCTGAACCACAATTTCACACATTGGTCCTGCATCTGGATGTCAAACTAAAACTAGGAGGACAAGACACCTTTATTCCCAGGCCTCTTAAAAGCTACTCTCAGTATTCCTAAAAGATCATTCGCTTTCTGTAACTAAGACATAATAACAATGTACAATTCAATTTATGTACGGACACCACTGTCTATATTACTCTCAGTTCATGCAAGACTTTTCACAGAGACATAAATCTCTAAAAAAGGCCAGTCTTCTCATCAGGTATAGATTCTCTTGTACTCAGATGATGATCGGTGCTGCATCACAAGGCTTTAAAACATGAGATAGCTAATCATCTTTTTCTCACACACATAATTAACAATTGCTTGTTAGACTTGCCCAGTCATTTGTGACAAGAATTATCTCTAGGGAAATGAAGGGAACACAGAATATTTTAAAGACTACATTTCCCACCATCCTCGCCCAACATGGACAATGGTCAGGGGATAGTGTCAGTGGGAGACCAACATCTGGAAACACATGGTTGGGAATCACTGGACTAGCATAACCTAACTATAAGATTCAATTATCCTGTTCAGTCACATACTGAAAATTGTTAAGAATTGCTTCCCAAGTAATATGTTTATATTTCTGGACTACTTCAGAAGGACTACTCCATACATGAGAGAATATGCTATCTTATCTTATTTTAAAATGCTGTAAAACTAAGTTACAAAAGCCCTACCAGCAGTCCAGTCACCAGGTAAAGTCAGGGTACATCCAGCAGTGCATTCTGTCTGTCCATAGCCTTCATAGAACTGTTAAGCAGGATATACAAGTCAATCAATGTAACTTTTCCATCAGGATCTCTTATCTGCTACAAAACTATTTTGCTGTTTCTATAACACAGGAACAGAAGAAAATCTCCAGGATCTCCTTGTGCAAAATTCCTGTACATATATTGCACTCAGTGTACTGCAGTCATCCAGTTTTTCCAGCTATAAATAACTTCTAGTAAGAATTTCAACTTATGCAGTAATTCATAGAGAATAGGTTCTAGTGAGTAATCAACTCAAGTTTGACAGTTTCTCTAGGTCCAGTGAACAGATGCCCAGATTTTTTAAAAATATTTTCTATTTATATTTTCTGATATAGTCCTGAAGCTTAGTTGTAAATATACAACTTCTGATTCAACACTGTAATCAAGCTGAAAACAATAAATGATAGAACTATCAACCTCTCTATCACAGGTGCATCTGATACAGGTATACAGGTGCCATGGTACCAACTATGCATGGTAGGGATTATTGAATTCTAATACGTTGATTGGGAAGGTAAGTTCATATGTGAACAACCAGAATTTCTGTGAAATTGCTTTTATGTTTAAAAGCTTAGAACCAGCAGTTATTTTAAAACCATCTTCTATTAGGGAAGAACTAGACACTCCAAAGTGGCACTTTGCATCCTTCAAATACTAACTGCAAGAGCAAAGTGAAAGTTCCTCATGACCAGATTTTTACTCCTCCTCAACATTGCACAATGTGAGCATGCAATTCAGTTCCCTTCCTTGCTCTTGCCCCATCGGTTATGGAAAGTTGTTGTTGCTGCTGTTGCTAAGGCTGGAATTTTATTGTTTGTTATTTGAACTTATGGCTGTGAACAAAGTATGACATTTATAGTTTTGACATAAAAAGCTTTAAAGTAACTTTATAAAAGGACAGGGTACACTGACTGGCAACCTGAGCACAGTCCAATATTACCTGACAACCAAGGGCTGCTCTTAGGAATGTCAGCACATTTGCAGAAACAGGAGCTGCTCCTGTAATCATAAGCCTCACTTTGCCTCCCAGGTTTGCCTAAAGAGAAAAGAAAAAAGGGGCCCATGATATTTTTATTTCAAGAACAGTGAGTGTTTCCTGACAGGTTATAACTGCTTGCAGGAGAACAGAGTATTTGACGCATGAAAGTCCACTTCTAATCACAGAAATACGATGTGATATTTAAATTAATCTGCTTTTCAAAACCACAGAATCCAAACCACAACAGTGAAGAGGTTTTTTTTGTTTGTTTGTTTCATCTGTTATCCAAATCAAGTGTTATCCAAATCAAGTGGTCTTTGCTATGATCCTCAGAAAAAGCAGCCTTAGATAAGAGGGTCTTGTACAGCTTGTGGCATCTAGTATTTTCCTACCAAATTGGGTGGGCGACACACACACACACAAGAATTAATGTATGCTGTAGTATGGAAGGAGAATCAAGAGTGAAATACAAAACAATACAAAAACAAAATACCAGTTCTATTTGTAAGAAATTAACTTATGTGGGAAATAAGGATCATTTCTCTCACACACACGCTCATATATTCAATACAATATACAATATCAGCAAATTATAACTGATTGAGATAACTGATAACTATATAAGGGCCTACAACATGGGTTACTTTCTAAATATTAAGAGCTCTGTACAGCAGGCTAAAAATGATCTAATAAATTGAAGAAAAAGCTTCAGATCTGAATACATGACACTACGTGGTCTTGTTTCACAAGATTTTAATGCATTTTCTATCCAGAATTACTAGGCCATTTCCAGAAATGAGCAATACAAGCATCATAACCCATTCGTGCAACAGTTATACAAAGCAGTTTGCCACACCCAAGTTTCTATGTCTCTTGATGGGTACTCTTTGTACACCATCAAAAGGTTCTAAAGAAGAAGAGGAGGAAAAAGCAAGTGCCTTTGAAGGGAAAGTAATAGAGAAGGGGGAAATAGAAAGACGGAAATAGCTGAAGGCTATCATTGCCAAATAGACTGTTAAACATTAAGGCTGTACAGTTAAACGATGAGTAGGTATGTATTGATATGTGTATGTATTCATATTATGATGGTAATCCTGTTGATAATGCATGTTGTGGCGATTTATGATTATTGTATTGATTTTAAAAGATTTAATAAAAACAATTTTAAAAAGGTTCTAAAGAATACAAATAATTACAGCCATGTGTTTTTGGTGTCACTATATGAAGTATTCAGAAGATGAACTGCAGATAGGAGGTGGCTGCAGATGCAAATCATTCCTTACATCAAGGATGTCTCTTGAAAGTCAGCAAGTTAGGGAGAAGGGTGCTATCTCAGTTCTTCTTGATATGAGTTTTCAAAGTGAAACATTCAAACATGCATTTTTCCCAGATTACAATCCACACTGAGACTCTAGAACCGAGAGTGGTCAACTATGGGAGGGGGTAATTCCTCCTTGACCTACCCCAAGGCTGTACTCCCCCCAATTATGTGCCAAAATAGCTTTATTTTTCTTCAAAGACCCTCTCAAAATGGAAAATAGAAATAATGCTGTGTCACTTTCTGAAACCATTTGAGAAGGACCTTGGTGAAAATAAAAGTATTGGGTGTGGGTGTTTATAGGGGAACAGTAAGCATTTTTTGGGTATATTTTTATGTGTCTGGGTCCCTTCGATGCAGTTTTCATTTAAACCCCCCCCCCAAAAAAATTATGTTTTAAAAAATCAGTTGGGTAGTTGGGGGCTTGGAAGGTTTCAGGGGCCACAAAAGAGGGTTTCAGGGACACATGTCAATTGTGGGCTAGACTTTCCCCATCTTTTGTCTACATAACTGTGTCATGTTATGAGAGATCCTTAAAAAAGGATTGTTCAGATTGGGACTATAGCTCAGTGTTTTTCATGCAGAATGTCAAGATTTGTTCCCAGAACCTACAGGCAGAGGTAATGAAAAACCTGGAGAGATGCTACCAATTGGATTAAATAATACTGAACTAGACAGAGAAATAATCTGAACTGGTTTAAAACATCTTCTTATGTTCTAAAAATTAAAATTTTTAAAAAATGCGATGCACAGTCAAAACCAAACTATTTCCATTTGGGACATTATTTTCCATTAGAGACTGATTATCTAAGTAGAAGTCCAGAAATTTTGAAAACAACAAAGCTATTATTACCTGTATTTTACGGAAAATCATTTTATCCCATAGGCTATTATTTCTAATTATGCCACTTCTGAGTTCTGCCTCTTTCCTTCTGGAAGCAAAGTCCAGTATCCATCGTTTAAATGAAGTGTTTGCTTGGCCAAAGATCTAGAAAAAAGAAGACAATTTTATTATATTTGTAAACAGTATGGATCCTCCCGAACTTATGAAAACTGGTCATTAACTAAGTCCTTGTCACAGCATACACACCATATATGCTCTAAGGCACAGGCAGGTCCAATGGGTGTTCTGAACTTTAGAGACTGACACTGATTGACTCAGTTCATGGACTTACTTTGTCAAACATTCTGTTCAACAGCCTTGGAACAACTGGAAATATCGTGGGCTGCAAAGTCTTTAAATCATCCATAAGCAGCCTGATGTCTCCCTGAAAAAATCCTATTCTAGCTCCATGGCAGAGAACCACACACTGTAGAAAAAGACCATAATAGAAAATTAAAAACAAAACAATATGAACAATA
Organism: Sceloporus undulatus; assembly: GCF_019175285.1. Classification (NCBI taxonomy): domain Eukaryota; kingdom Metazoa; phylum Chordata; class Lepidosauria; order Squamata; family Phrynosomatidae; genus Sceloporus; species Sceloporus undulatus. The sequence goes on along the minus strand of NC_056526.1, from coordinate 129,170,640 downwards.
CAAAAGCATCCAATTGAGGCATGTCTCATTAAGTGTCCTTCTACCACCATTTCCCCACAGAAGACAATGAACACTCTTTCCTGACTACCTTGGTCCACATAATATTGTGTATCTAGTTAGCAAACACCAGAGATCTATAAATCCCATGCTAGCTGGTTCAGTTAGTTCACAGAACTCCTACATGTTTCTTTCTCTTCTGTAGTAAATATGTAAGAATGGCACACCTTTCTGCATGGCTACACAGGACTACAATATCTGGCATATTTCCTGGACTGCAAAAGAACTAGATATGAAGCAAGATACAGTTGGGATCAAAGTCTACAGTATACAGCCCCATCTGGATAGGTTGTCTTCTCTCCTGAGCTGTAGACTCAGCATGTAAATGGATCAGAGGGCAGTGGTAGCCAGGAGTGTTCTTTTCTCTCCTAAATCAGTCTGGAAGGCCAGTTGTATGGCATCTAATATTTCTCTTGCTCCATGCCATACATACAACAACAACTACATAAAATAGAGCATTAACATTACATAAAGTAAATTAAAAAGAGAGAACCAGATTTTCTTTTTGGAGGAAGGGGAGAACTACAAATAGATAAAAAGAGAAAGAAGAAAGAAAGAGAGAGAGAGAAAAGAAAGTGACTTCCAATCTTCATTGTTGTTAACTGCCCACAAGTCAACCCCAAGTCATGGTGGCCCTGTGGTAGAGGCATCTCCAAGCCCCACTATCCTCCACTGCTCTGCTTAGGTCTTGCAGATTCCACCTGTGACCTCCCTAATTAAGTCTATCCATTTAGCATATGGTCTTCCCTTCTTTCTACTTCCCTCTACCTTTCCTAGCATAATTGTCCTTTCTAACGAAGCATGCCTTCTCATCATGTGGCCAAAGTACAACAGCCTCAATTTGATCATCTAGGCTTCCAGGGAGATTTCAGGCTTGATCTGTTCAAGGACCCATTTGTTTGTCTTTTTGGCTGTCCACAGAATCCTCAGCACTTTTCTACAGCACCACATCTCCAATGAACTGGTTTTCTTTTCATCCGCTTTCTTCTTTGTCCAGTTCTCGCATCCATACATGGTGATGGGGAATACAATGGCTTGTATGATTCTAACTTTAGTGCTCGGTTGTATATCTTTACATTTAAGATCTTTTCTAGTTCTTTCATAGCTGCCCTTCCCATCCCTAGGCTTCTTCTGATTTCTTGACTGCAGTCTTGGCTCTGATCAATGTTTGTTCTAAGGTAAGGGAACTCTTTTATTATCCCATTTTCCTCTTTGTCTAGGTTGAATTTATGTAGATCCTCCTTGGTCATTATTTCTGTTTAAGTTCCAGTTTTCATCCTTTTCCTTAGGTATTTACAAATAAACCACTCATGATCATATCCCTTCTAGTTATCCAACCCCACCAAGACACATATAACACAATCTTTCAAGTAATTTCTTAAATCAACTAACCTAATTTTGAAAGCAGTATGTATTGCTGGTTGAGGATTTAGTGTAAAAGCACTTCCTTTACACTAAATCCTCATCCAGCAATACACACTGATTAATATCTGAAATCCATTTAAATCCATCCTTATTTCTTTACTGTGTCATAGTTTAAATTTCATCCTTGGTTTCTTGCCAAACCTTTTCAAATGTTCTAATTGGATATCAATCATCAAAATACATACAATTTAGAGAGTAAACATCCTTCCATTAAAAATAATCTTCCAGATCATCTTATTCCCCCATCCCCATTTTCTTTCTTTCCTGAAATCTATATAAGAACTAAATGACTCTGTCCTCCCTATGTCCAATATTGTTCATCTCCTCTCTGTGGTTTCCAATAGACCTGGTGTTCTCCCCTGGTGTTTTCTGACTCACTTAAAAATCTACAAAATGGCTGTAAATTTTCCTCTGATTTTTTCTTTGCAATCCAAGCTGTCATCTCAGCCAACCTCCTCCATTCAAAATCCAGTTGCTTCTTCCATTTCTCTGACTTCATTTGTATCCTCTATCAGGCTAAAGTGCAATCTCAAGTTCATTTTAAAGTTCCTAAAATCAATTTCTCCTGTATCGTCTGTCAAATTGCTTGATCACGTTCATCTTCTGGGGGCTGCATCTTTGCCATCCTTCTACTGAATAGAATCTTGGTATATAAAGATTTAACACATACTTTTTTCTCTACAGTGACTCCTTTGGATAACACAGCCTAGCATTTAATTTCTTTTGTTACTGTGACTATTTTCAATAAGCTAAAACAAATTCAGTTTTCCATAACAAACTGATCTTTCCTTTACTCCATTTTTTCTTGGAAAAAATACTTACAAAAACAACCAGTCTTCCAACTTTAAAAAAAAAACTTAAATCTTTTTATATTACGGTACTCTTTATCCATTTGTGTGCTTTTTATATTTTATTTTTCCAGTCACAATTTTATAAGACTTTCTGGTTTCTGTTTTAAAAGTTATCAAAAAATAGTCCTTAAGATCCCCATATTAGTATAGAAAGCAGAAAACTCCCCTGAGTATTAATATCCTCAGTGGGTTGAAAATTTCTTTCTCTCAAATAAATATGTAGGGGCGTATCAACATTATAAAAATAATGCAATTTGACACCACTTTAACTGTCATGGCTCCATCTTATAGAATTGTGGGCTTTGTAGTTTTGTGAGGCACCAGCAGTCTTTGGCAGAGGCTAAAGACCTTGTAAAACTACAAATTCTAGGATTCTGTAGGGTGGAGCTACAGCATGTGAAGTGGTTTCAAAATCCATTATTTCTACAGTGTAGATGCATCTGTAGAAAAGAAAGAAGTACAACTGCTGGCTTAAAGGCTTGCATACAGAAGCACAAGTATTGATGTAAACTTCCCGTGGTCCCTACGACTTCACTCATGGCTGAGTGTTGCGGTCCGTTTGCTTGATCAGTTTCTCGGAACTTAAGGAGCTCTCCCTCTCTTTGGGAAGAGAATCAACAACCAGAACTTGCCTCTGAACCAGTGATATTTGTCTCTGCAACCCCCCTCTTCCATGAAGTAATGTGAAGATGCCATACCCAGAAGTCAATTAAGATTCTCTCTCAAGAGAACTTGTTACTCCACAGGTTCTCTGCAGATCCGTTTCTTTCTTTTCAGATGCAGTTCAAAAAGCTTCTCCTTGGTTGCCTCTTCCTTTGGGTTCTGAAATTCATAGTTTCTTCTTGGCGGTGGCCAACAGATGTCTGTAGTGACTGGATGGTGGCTTCTCCAGGTTTCCATGCTGTCCCATGAACAATCCTAACTAACTGGTGCAAGGGAGGAGGCAGTGAAGGACAGCATGCCACTTACAAACTTGTCTGGGTTGTTAAAAGGTTCTCATGACTTTCCTGGTGTTGCCTGGATGCTGGTCAGGCCAGCTATAGCAGCCGCTCAGAGACAAGCTGCTTTTCTAGCTTTGCTAGAGGGGGTTTCACTACCTAACAAGAGTTTGAGCTGGCCCTTCCTTTTCCCCTGCTCAAATTCTCAGCCAGCTGTTAAGTGGTTACTCAGTATACAGTTACCCCTTGTTTTTGCAGAGGATCCATCCCCCCCCCCCGGGTGAAAATGGAAAATTGCCAATATTCAACCCCCATTGACTTTAATGGCAGAACATGTCCCATTTTGTCCCCCTCGGTTGGCAAAAACGGCGGGGCAACTGTAATCTATAATGGAAACTGATAATAACTGCCTCTCAAATTATATACCCCATTTTTGAGTACAATTATTAGCTGAATTTCTCCAGCCATTTTAAAAATGTTTTTTAAACATAAGACTTTTTAATGGAGATGCAAACGTGTTTTGAAAGACTGGGTTGCACCTAGTTTTCTGGAAGCCATGCCAGATGGTATTTATTGCTAACACAAAGTTTCACATTCTTTGATATGCTGCTCTTTTAATAGGCATTTTAATGGTTTTACCATATTTTATAATGTTCTAGAATTTTTTAAAAAAACATATAATGGCTTGCTGTGGATGCACTATTGCTGATCATCCGGCATGGGAGATGCATCCTGTTCCTTGCTTGGTTGAAACATTTCTGTTCTGAATGGAGGGCTTTCCTGTTTGCCTAGGCTTTACCAGGTGGGCCAACAGGCCTGAAGCCAATGCTCACAGTTTTATAGTAGCAGCCTGAACACCTCTTCCACAACCACTTATTCTTTTAATAAGGGAACCACTACATTTTATAAAAAGAAAATCAGTAATACTAGAATATTCTCAGCAAGATAGTTAGATGTTACTATGACTAACCCAAGTCAATTTGCTTTATTTCCTGAAAGTAAGCACACTTCCTGAAGGTAAGTCACATGTATTAAGAAGTCAGTGGAGCTTAGAAAGCTTGTAACATGTATTTTGTGAATTTTGGTTGTCCCAATAAAGGTATCACTGTTTTGTGGGTTTTGGATGTTATTGTTCTTTGTTACATGGCCAGCACAGCTACCCCTGGATATTTTTCCTGAAGGTAAGGTACAGGAACATATTAGCCAGCTGAAATGGCTTAAAAAAGCATTAGCATCTGACAAACCGCAAAAACATACGCACAAAAATCTTTGTTGCTTTTGCTGGAACAAACTAAAACAATTACCTCTCTGGAAATTAGTCAGCTATGTTATACTTATCAAAACCAAGACAAGGACGGGGAACAGGCACAGAATATTACAGTATGTTTGTTTCTAGTTGTTTGTTTTTCTGTGCATAAGAACACTATTTCTTTTGTTTTTAAAAGACAAAATTTTGAGGGAACATTTTAAGAAAAAGGTATCAGAATCTTGTTATCATCTCTACACAGATTCATATCTACTTTTCCCTCTATGACAATTTTCAGCCACCATTTGGGATGCTAATCTTTCAATCTTATACAGTATGTATGTGATTAATACAAGCCTTTTCAGGAATAGTTACAATTTTAGTGTAACTTGTATGTAAACATTCAATGCATGTATTTCTGGTCTCACAGGTTTCAATATGTAACTGTTCATATTAATAAGATGAAGAAACTAGATAACAGTAAAAACTTCAGAGTTTGTTTGCATAGCTTAATGCATCCTTCTTAGCTCTGGTGAGATCAGAAAAATCAGATGTAACAAAATGATGAAGAATAATATGAAACTGTAAGATTCTTTATCATAAAGGTCTAGGCATACAACATGTTCATAAATTATATGCACAGAGAACAAATAGCCTAAGAGAATAACCAAATTAAGATGAAAGCTGAGGCAGGCCTGCTACAAACTTATTTTGAGTGAAATCTCATTTAGGTTTTGCATCTGCCTTAGCTTTGGAGCATTTCAGAGGTGACCAAAACGGTGAAGGGTCTGGAAACCATACCCTATGAGGACAGACTTAGGGAGCTGGACATGTTTAGCCTGGAGAAGAGAAGATTAAGAGGTAATATGATAGCCATGTTTAAATATTTGAAGGGGTGTCACACTGAGGATGCACCAAGCTTGTTTTCTGCAGCCCCAGAGAGTAGGGCCTGGAGCAATGGATTCAAACTACAGGAACAGAGATCTATCTCAACATTAGGAAGAACTTCCTGACAGTAAGAGCTGTTTAACAGTAGAACACGCTCCCTCAGAGTGTGGTGGAGTCTCTTTCCCTGGAGGTTTTTAAACAGAGGTTGGATGGCCATCTGTCAAGGGTGCTTTGATTGTGCCTTCCTGCATGGTAGAATGGGGTCAGACTGGATGGCCCTTGTGGTCCTTCCAACTTTGATTCTTTGATTATATGAAAACATTCATTTATTTCTCCATCTAAAATGATTCCAGAGTTTAGAAGTTTTTAATTTTGAGTGAAATAAAAATTACACAAAAATTGTTTAGTAAATAGTGCTGTATTATTTTATCTCTACATTATTTAATATGAGAGGTTTATTTTACCAGAAATAGGGAAGAAAAGCAAATTCATACAAAATTTTGGAGTTTAATTAGCCTTTCACAAGCTCTGATCCCGAGATGATTCGGTACTATGATTCTACAACTATCCCCAACAAATATTGTCACCTTCTAGGTCTTAATCATTTCTTTAAGCTACATTTAGTAGGCATAGGTTTACTTACTTGTTGTGTGTAGATTTACAAATATTGCTGCCCTCCCAGAAGGGACTTACCTGAACTATTCTTTCAAACATATGTGCAAGAGGCAAAAAGGAAATGTGTGTGTCGCCAGGATTCACTAAAATGCCACTCTGCAAAAGAGGAGACTATTTAATAGCTACAGAAAACATGCAAATGCCTACCTCCACAACTCTTTCAAACATGTGGGCGAGGGGCAAGAAGGAGATTAAGGTATCTTCTGCAGAAGGAAACACTGCTTTCTGTCAGCAAAAGCAACAGCAAGAAGAAGGAAACAGAAATTCATTAGGAAAGATTAAGATAATATAATGCAAGAATCAATAGCTGAATCTCTCAACTGTATGGCAATCTTCTTGCAGCTAAAACATTAATTTTATAAAAATTTGGGGTTGAATGTTTTCACTGATATTTTTATTGCCCATGTTGAGATGCCTTTCAGCTTGCAAAAACATTCCCTGCTTTATTCCCCATGCAGTAGAGGCTTTCGTTTTCATGTCATTTTAAAAACATAATTATATGTGATCACCAAAGCCAGTAGAAGAATGTAAAAGACATCAGATTAAGCTGGTTAGTATGTATCACTTTCTATGCCCCATGGAACAATTATGTCGTCAAACATTTTGTATGTCCAGTCTGTACAAACTATTTAAACTGAACTGATATGACTGTGTGAGAAGTCAACATTTTAGCCCTCTGGACTAGGGTGGCAGACTTCATTAACAACAATGCTCCAGTACAGTGGATAGAGTAGGTTACATATGGTTTAATATGAGCAACTGAAAAGAGTATCTTTAATACTGTGATCCTGCCAACTTGAGTGTGCTATAACAATGATAACTTAGAAAACTAAGTACTACCTTCATAGAATTCTAAAGATTTCAGCATCCGATCCTTGAGTTGTGTGAAACTCATGTGCTTCTTATATTCTAAAAGAATATAATCTAGAGCAGGGGTTCTCAACCTTTTTGACTCACACAGACCTTATTTCTATGGTGGAGCCCCTACCCTATGTCTTACAAGTTAAAGGTGTTTAGGAGTATATATAAGAATATATTCTTATCCTTTAATTTCATTCAATTTTTATATCTTTCATTTTCCTGGAGTAGCCACGGAGCACGGAAGTACATGCACAAGTTGGGAACCTCTTTTCTAGAGTAGCTGCTTAGATCACAGTCCATTTCTGTTTTTAGACTGTAAGTATCATCATGTTAATCTCAGGACAGGACTAAGGTAGTACTGAATGTTGTGTGTGGAAACTGAGCTAGAATTTTGACAACCCCTGCTTTTAAATAAACATTCTTTTATAGCTGACCAAAGTTTTCATGTCTGATCTTGTGTTACTGATAACAATACTGTAATAGTCAGCAAGAACATCTTATCAACTGAAAAACTGGACAGGAGCATTCAAAGCAAGAAGCTAAAATGAAGTCATTCCTTGCATCCACAGAGGACCTAGACTCTCAGTGCATGAGATGCACAAGCAGGGGGCGGAGAATTAAACAAAATGCATCAAAGCAGTTTAAGCAACTTTAAGACAGGATGCTTAAACTAAATATGTTTCCCAGAAAGCAGACTGTTTCCAAAAGATAAAAAATGAATCCTCTCTTTAAATTAATTCCATTTAGCAAATACACAGAACTGTGGTATTTTCTGAAGACTAAATCCAGATATTTTTCTGTAAATGTCCTATTTGCAAGTTGTTTAAACCAGCTTTTGTCTCTCCTTCCACTCAACAATCACAACCTTAAATCAACTGGTTAAAAACAACAGTTTTTAAGTAGAGCTGCAACATTGGACATAGTTACAGAATTAATACCTTGTGGCAAACTGGAAAGCACAAATAAATTAACATGCCAGGAAGAAACTGGGGGGTCTAGGTTAAAGACAAACATTGGGAATTTGACTGTATCAGGCTAAAATGTCACCTCAGGAACACATTCTGAGTGATCTTAAATAAGATATTCCAAGCACATCCATATTCTGTAGTAGAAACAGTGAAATATTGTGCTGGGCTTATACTATAAAAATACATAATAATAATAATAATTGTTTTATTTATATACCGCTATTCCAAAGATCATAGCGGTGAACAGCAAGTAAGCTAATTAGCAAGTAAGCTAATTTGCCCCCAACATTCTGGGTACTCATTTTAGCGACCTCGGAAGGATGCAAGCCTGAGTCGAGCTTGGGCCCTTTTGCTGGTCTTGAACTCGCAACCTTGTGGTTTCGAGTGAATGGCTGCAGTACAGGCATTTACCCACTGCGCCACCAGGGCATATTACAACATGATCGAGCATTAGTATACTAAGTGCTGAGGAAAGCCTATATCCTGTTAAGAAATTTAGCAGACACACTATAATACATGTTCCAGTACAACTTTCTGAATTACACCAAGTGAATTTATGTGAACCTCTAGTACAAAGTGTGTAAAAAGTTGTAACATAATGTAGCTTAATCCACAAAGTTGAATATTATAACCTTTAAAAAAATATTAGACTCATTATTAAAGCTAAAGGTTATACTACAATACTGAACATTTTTTACACTTTTTTTGCAAAGTTAAAAATGTGCGCCACACTTGATTTGAGTGCTGCTTTTCAAAATGAGCTATGTTCCAAAATCTTCTTAGTTTTTCAATTAGTAAACATTACCTCTGTAGCTTTCACAAATGCTGACATATTGCTCACTATATTTTGGTGAGTAATCATTGCTCCTTTGGGGTTTCCTAAAGATAAAAAATAAATGCACAGTAGTGGAAAACTCTTAGACATCAAGTTATTAGACTCATGAGAACACATGTACCAAACATTTCTAAATGACAGAATATAAAATTAATAGTTAAGTAGTTTGCTTCCTTGTAAGACAAAAATACCTGTAGTTCCACTGGTGAAACAGATTATGGCTAGGTCTTCTGGTTTAGGAACCTAACAACAAGAGATTAATCACTAGTTATTCTGATTTTTAATTAAAGATTTAATTGAAGAATTAAAGATTTTAGACTCTTGGTCTTATATACTAGAAACTGCATGATACTTACTACAGGTTTGTGCTTGTGAGCTCTTCCCAATGCCTTTAAAAAAAGAGAGGAAATGGCAAGTAAATCAGAAATCTAATAATCATTTTCATAATTTCCACAACTTTCACTGTAAATCCTTCCAGGGAATGCACCAAACACAACTTTTCATTAACTAGCTTCCACTGAAGATCAATTCTGTTTGGACAAGAAACATGTTATCCATCTAGTTTCATTGCCTGGATTGCCCTTACATTCTTTTTAACAAGAAAAGCAGGTTTTCACTTCAAAAAGGATTAGCAAAATAATGCAAGTTCAAGTTTTTGAAGCCAGACAAGCATCACAGTTTGTACTAACGAAGTTTGCAAAAGGTTATGATCTGTAGGGAACAAAATCTACTGCACTCAGGGAAGATCTAGTTAACTCTTCTATTTCCAGCACAATAAATTAGGTTTGCTCAGATGCAACTTATTCAACTCAAGACAAATCTAAGGGAGAATTAAATGTATTATTGCCTGTTTATATTAAACTTTATTTTGGTACAAGTTTGGAGAAAGTATCAGAAGCACACAAGATTCTCAATGGCCAACTTTTTAAATTATTACTTTCATGTTCTTTTACTGAATAAAAAACAACTTCATACTAAAGAGTAGAGCACTTGGCAATGCCTAGCCTATAATTCAGCTTGATAAGTAGGGAAGCAATAAAAGTTTTCTTATACCATTCTAAATATGTGTATGTGTACATGCGTGCGTCCCCTGTTGACTTATGGTGACCCCATGAATTTCATAGGGTTTTCTTAGATAAGGAATACTTAGAGATGGTTTTACCGGTTCTTCCTTTGAAATATAGCCTACAACACCTGGTATTCATTGGTAGGCTCTCATCCAAGTACTAACCAGTGCTGTCCCTGCTTAGTTTTCAAGATCAAACAGGAATTGACGCCTTTAGGTTATTTAGGCTCTTCATTGCTCTTTTAACAGAACATCTCCTAGCTTCAATTTTCTGAAGGCGCTGAAGCAAAGGTAGGAACAGTTAAGAAATGAAAAAGTTGTACAGTCTGCCCGTGCCATCTGCAGGCTTGCCATCCGTGGACTTGAGCTCACACGGACAGCACGCCTAGGGGAACAAAATGATGTGCATGCCTCACCATGTGCAGGAGTGCGCTGCCATTAAAATCAATAGGACTTGAAGTCCTGCGTTTTTTCACATATGGGGGGGGGGAGGGGGGAAGGTCCAGAATGGATCACTGTAATATGTCTTGCACTGATCAGAACTTTGGAATCCAATATTAAAGTAAACAACTGTGCTAATTAGGAGACAGTGGTTTAAATTAAACAACTTTAAACATGAGGATAAACAAACCATTTTTAAACTAAGCCATCCTTGTCTCATGGATCTTTTTACTGATGTTACCTCTCTAGCAGACATATATTCCTTTCATTCCTGCTATTGCAGCTACCCATATTACCATACTAAATTCTTATAGTGCTGCTATTTCACTTTTACTGTTCTAGCTGCTTCCTGTTGCATTTTGGGATTTGTAGTTCAGTGAGGCCTAAGAGCTCTCTGGGTGAGAATTCTAAATGTCCCTCCTTAAACTGCAAATCCCATAGTGCAACAGGAGGCAGGCAGACCAGTTAAAATGGAACAGCAGCACTGTAAGAGTGTAGTGCAGTAATGTGGTACATTTTCTAAGATATCCTTAAGCAAAACATCTGTAGCTGTTTGCTTTCTGTCTGGTGACAACTATTCTTAGTTAATAAAGAGCAGAAGATAAAACAGGAATTGACATCCCTGGATATTAAGCCAAGATTATTTTGCTGTGGTTTTAGTTGCAAGTATGTCTCACACACACATACATACACACACCCTAAAAGAGCTAAGCACGTCATCTGAAAATCAGTAGGCTAAGCAACTGGAAGCATGTAGTTATTAGACCCACTAGATAAGTGAAATACTCAGAGGCTGGATATCATGTTGAAGACTCTTGAGGAAATCTGCTTCAAAGTTTAGTGGAGAATTACAAGTCAGAACTCTAAACATTAGAGTGAGCTAGTTCGTGTACAAGACCACTTTTCATCTTTGTTACAGTTACATTTTTGAATTAGGACTACAGAGATTTATTTGAATGCCTGCTGATTACAATTATTTCAGAACGGACACAACCTTTGAACCAGCCATATTAGATTGTGTTATCTTTCATCTTGACAAATGTTTAGAATCATTTACACATTATGAAATAACAGCAATCCAAACTTTATCCTTTACTTTGTTGATCAAAGGTCAGCATTTTGTAACTGGCTAAACTTTGCTTCTTTCTTGCCCTAGTTAAAGCATTTGGCTTCATCATCAGAACTGGAGACTGTCCCAGAAACTGCTTTGCTTACCTCCATTTCTTTCATACTGATGATATCTACTCCACATTTTTTTCCACGAGAAACAAGATCATTGTCAAAGGGATCCATAATCACAACAGTTTTGAGAATTGAAATTTCTCCCTTTTCAGTGTTATCCAGAAGAAGTTTAGCCTTTTCGGCTTTATCACAAAAAACCAAAGCAATGTCAGCTAAATTGGGAAGAAAGAAGATAAATATGTTCAATCATAAGTGCTTATAACTAGCTTAGCTTGTCAGAGGCCATGTTTCCAGGATATATGTATTTACATATTTCTGCATGAAAGGTTATGCAGCCAGGGGGTTGGTGCAATTCATTTGTAGAGGGGCCTGTGTGAAAGGTAGCTAGCAGGACTTTGTTTCAACTGCAGCTTCTCTCAAGCGATTCCAAACACAAAAGAGACTGTCTGAATCTCTGTACTCATTCCAATAAAGCCAGAAAGTCCTAGTGGTCACCCAAGCCATTAGTGATTACTTGACCCCACTCCTTGCTTTTCTGCTATTATCAATGCTTTCAGAAGAAGCTAAAAATTATTCACGGCATGGTGTGATGTCAGGTGTCCTGTTGTTGTTGTGTTTTCAAATCATTTTTTACTTACAGTGACCACAAGGCAAGCCTATTGTGAGGTTTTCTTGGCACGATTTGTTCAGAGAGGGGTTGAGGTTCTGAGGCTCCTCTGAAGCTGAGAGTGTGTGACTTGCTCAAGATCATCTAGTGGATTTCCATGGCTGAGTGGGGATTTGAACCCTGGCCTCCAGAGTCCTAGTCCAACATATACACCACTACACCATGCTGGCTCTCAGAGATGTCTTATTAGAAAGGCTTTACAGTAACAGAAATATTGCAGATGCAAGTATTCAGCTGCTGAGAAATACAAAACATACCTCTATTTACAATATAGGTGATAGCTTCTTCTCCCAGAGTGTCATATAGTGGTACAGCCACCATAGAATATGTATAACATCCTTGTTCAATAATAACCCACTGTAAGGGAAACAGAATTAATATAGTATTTATTTGACAGGCATAATGGTACATGGACATTCAAACACTGATTTAAGTTTGTAATTGCTGGCTTTCAAAGTAAGATTGACCATCAATGGAAATATGGAGCAGTAAGCACAGTTCCACACATTACATGGCTAGAGGAAAGACTGATGTTTTCTTCACAGTAAACATGTAGCTTGTACTTATCACAAGAATGACCATTTTTAAAAATAAATATGTACAGGAAACATAGCCCAATCTGGTTTTCTAGAAACTGTGTTCATTCATACAGCTTTCCTGCAAAAGTCAACCCACTGAGCTATTGTGCAGAAATTGTAAGCCAGAATTCAGAATCTGGCTAAGTATTATGGCATCAAAATAGTGGATCAAGAGTTTGTTTTGTTACGTGTTAATGCTCTTTTCCCCACACAAAGTGGAGACTATTTAGAAGTCATGACACCTTAGCTGGCCAAGTGTGAAAGACTTTGTAAGTTTTTGATCAGTACCTGGGTAGTTAAGACACTGCTTTGCACAAGTTTTAACAGTGCAGAAAAGTATTTGGCTATATAACATGTTATACATTGTCATGGCTGATTAGCATGATATAATCGATCTATATAAGTTCATAGCTAAAGTCATAAAAATATTGGCACATGCAAGAATTAATGTTGCCACCTAAACCATGACCTGAGGCAAAATACCTTGATATATAAGCTAGAGAACATCTAGGCATTAAGAATACTGAACATCAGGATAGAAGCAACCTGAGAGTCATCTTATGTACATCATGAAAAGCTGCAATCACGGTGACATATGGCACTGTCATTCAAGCCCAAAGTCACAATCCATTCTTGAAGTATACAGTCCACTTTGTAGCAAGGGCAGCATGTCCAGTCCAAATATGCTAGGTACTCTTATGAAAAAGTTCACACTTCACTTCAGTGGTACAGTATTTGGATTTCCTACTAGCAGTATATACTGCAATCTAATCCTATCTGCAACTGATTATTCTCCATTCTTTAGGGATAGAAAAAAAAGTGGATAGTTCTGCCATTGCAAGAAGACATCCAATGAAGTAGGAAGAAGGTGTTGGGTCTAAGAAAGGCTCACATGGGCATATGAACACCTAGAACTGGCCGTCTACAGTGGTACCTCGGGATACGAAATACCCAGGTTACGAAATTTCCGGGATACGAAAAAATCCCATAGGAAATAATTGTTCCGGGTTACGAATGTTTTTCGGGTTACGAAAAAAATTTTGGTGCTTTTTTCGGCTTTTTCGCACGGAATCGCGGCTTTTCCCCATTAGCGCCTATGGCATTTCGGCTTACGAAGGCTTTTCGGGTTACGAAAGCGGCCGCGGAACGAATTAATTTCGTAACCCGAGGGAGCAGTGTATATCCACAGATTTTTCATCCATGGATTTAACCATCCATGGCTTGAAAATATTTTTAAAATATATACATTCCAAAAGCAAATCTTGATTTTGCCATTTTATATCAGGGACATCATTTTACTGTGCCATTTTACTTAATGGGACTTGAGCAACCACAAATTTTGGTATCTATGGGGGCTCCTAGAACCAAACCTCAATGGATGCCAAGGGCTCACTGTACTACAAAAGAGATGTTGTGTGGGAAAGCAATGACAGTCAGCTACTATGTCAGCAGTCAAAAGCAGGACATGACAGGAAGCATTTCACTACAAAGCATAAAAAAGATTCCTTCCTTCCCATCTAAGACTGAGCACATTACACATCTCTGCTTAGTAGAAAGGTGAATGCTGCTCTGCTATTTAAGCAAGTTGCTAGAAAGTTAAAGTTTTCCTAATGTATACTGTAGACCCTACTGATACAATTATTTGAGCAGCTTAGGCAGTACAGGCACTGTCCATAGCAGCATATGGCAACACGAGAGTTCATTTTCCAATCCAGCTATAGGGGACATTGTCAGAAATTTTGAAGCAGGATTCCGCCCCCCCTAAAAAATGTTTTCCAGTTTTCTGTGTTAGAGGCCTGGGGGGGATACAAAAAAGCATTTCATGGCTGCGATTTATCCACCTAATTTTATTTTGTGGAAGTGTGTGGCTCCAAAACCCAGCTTCCTAGCATACAGATTTATTCAATATGTTTATTCTCCTATGTGAGTTTGTACCTATGTTACAGTTTCTTAGTTGATTTTTAAAAAAAAAAAACCTTCAAAACTGTATTTGAAATACAACATTAATTTGCATTATGTTATTAGATCAGACAGTTCAGTGGAACATCTCCTACGAAACTAGGAAGCACAGAAAATAAGGGGGCATTTCAAGAAAAATACTTGCAGACAAATCCCTGCACTAGTATGCTGCTGCCACCACCGTCACAACAACTCACAGATCAGGAACCCTAAATGTGTCTGGAATACGTAATCAGCATCTGAGATACAACCATGTACATGTGATTCCTGAAGGTTAGCTAACAGCAAGTTAAATTGCTTAAGTAAGGTTTAGGGCTAATTCCTAAGCCTTGTGTAAGTTAATAAGTGCACTGTCGAAATGGATAAAGATACCCAGAGAAGTATAAGAATTGATATTATCAGCCTTAAGAAATGTAAAAACCTGGGTGGAAAATGGGGGGAAATGCCTTCAAAAAACCGTTTTTCTGACAAAAACATTTAAAAAACAAAGATGAAAATTGGAATTTGGAATACGGTGCTTCCTTTTGACTAATGTTGATATTCTCCTCTTAATGTGGCTTGATATACTCATTAACTAGCAAAACTAAATAAGTTCTTTACATTCAGGGGTTCCTCACAGTAAGAAGAAAATGACATTTTAAAAAGTAAATTCTACTAAATTTCCTGAATTTATTTTCTGAATAATTATTTTCTGAATTATTTAATAATTCAATTAATTAATTAATTTCTGAATAATTTATATCCAACATGATACTTTTATGCCAAACTAAGTTAACACATTTTATGTTCCAAAAGTAACAAAGTGACTTTCAATCTGCTAATGGGTGTTAATACTGCATTTATTTTTTCCAAAACATCTGTTAAAAAACAAACTGAAAACAACTGTTTTCCCCCCTTGGCTTCAGAATTTCTAGAAATATCACATCTCAAACTAATTATCTTGGGGAAGAGATTACAGAACATACATAGGTTACTGAAATTGAAATAGACATGCATACCCCCAAGATATCTTAGGTTTAGCCTGATCCCCACTAATGCATCTCTTAATAAACCTCAGGCCCCTGCCTGCAGAGTTATTTTGGTATTAAATGACCCCCTTCTACATAACTTTCACAACTCAGCATGCTATATTATAAACAAAAGATTACTCAACATGTATTCATCATGCTGAGCATTATGTAACAGCCTCATCTTCAGCCACTGAAGACAAACTGTTTATCAACTTCATATCTGCACCTGCAAAAGAATACCTGAAGCCCTGTACTTCAAAGTCAGATGCAAAACAGACCCTATCCCCAGGCTACATGACAGGCATGGTTGTTTTTGGTAACAGCTATCAAGTTGATCGACTTATGTTGACCCTATGGATGAGAGTTTTCAAAGTCCCCCTATCTTTGCCCTGGCTCATGTCTTGCAGATTCAGAGCCATGGCTTCCTTTATTGTGTCTATCTACTAGGAACATGGTCTTCGTCTTTTCCTGTTGCCATGATATAGCAAAGGTTTGACAGCCTGTTTAGTCATCATGGCTTCTAGGGAGAGTTTGGGTTTGATTTGTTCTGTGACTCATTTATTAGTCTCTTTAGCAGTCCACAGTATCTGCAGAAGTCTTCTCCAGCACCACATCTCAAATGAGTTTATTTTCTTCCTATCTGTGCTTTCTATTCAGCTTTCACAATCATACATAGAAATGAGAAATACATTTAACATGAACAACCCTAACTTTACTATTCAATTATATATCTTTACACTTAAGATCCTGTTGAGTTCTTTCACAGCTGCCCTTCCAAGTCCAAGTGTTCTTCTGATTTCTTGACTGCAATCTTTTCTGATTAATGATTGAACCAAGTTATAGAAAATCTTAAACTATTTCAATGTCCTCATCATCTCCTTAAAAGTTATGTAAGTCAACTGTGCTCATTATTTTCCTTAATGTTCAACTGTAAACCTGCCTTTGCACCCTCTTCTTTTACTTCAGTAATTGTTCCAAGTTTTGGACCAGTTTGTACCCTTTCATTTTTACAGATCATTAACCAACAGGACAGCTAAATCACTAGCAGACATGAGATTTGGAACCCACTATGTGTTTGTTGGGACATTTGAGAGAGCTCTGTTTTCCAAACTCTTGTGCCACAGTAATCAATGAGACAATCCTCCAGTTCAATTCTTAGAAAAAGGCTTGCTATAAACAAGAAATAGGAAACAAATTGTTCTTCATATGTTACAGTGAAGCCCCTGTTGCCCCCTGCTTAAAACTGTACTGGTTGGGGATTACGAGAGAAGCAGTCCAACAGTATATGAAGGACCACATATTCCACTCCTGACATAAACACTTAATTCCCTCCCTCTAATCCAGAACAATGTGCTAAACATGGTAGAACCATCAACAGAAACTGCAATAACCAGGTGACTTGAAGGTGTGAGTTAACCCATGTCTTTCACCAAAAAGCCAAAACTCTCTCAAACCACACTAATTAGGCCAGGCCAAACCAGAATTTGGAAAAAGTTATTATGAGATTCTAGAAACTGTAGTGCAAAAAAGTAACTTTTTCACACTCTGGCCTAGTTAGCTCAAGGGCAAAATGGTACCGATACACAAATCGCTACTACTGAACTATTTTATTCGCTGCGATTTATTAGTCCAAGGACTTTTAATTACCTCTGGTCTGTTCTGAGAGAAGATTCCTATAAAATGATCAGAAGATGGTTTGAAGCCTTTGTTCAACAGTGCAGAACCAATACATTCTGCTTTTTCTGCAACCTAAAGAAGAAGAGAAGAGAAACATAAACATCGTATCACTTAACAATTATGAGCAGGCATGTAGGCATTTATTGCTTTCAAAGTTTCCATTTTATCCCATTCAACCCTTCAGTAACTTTTAGCCAGTTTGCACATTTTACAAAGATGGCACAGCACTTAATCTGAGCTGTCTGTGGCCCTGTCTATACAAAAGCTTTGTCAAATCAAGAAAGTGAAGCAAGATCTCTCATTACAACATACTGGATTTATTTCTGAAAGGACAGATTAATTCTATAATGTTTTTAAAAATGTCTTTCTATAACCTAGGTATATAAAAGAAGAATGGGCAAACTGTCAGGGATAGGGAGGCTACATCCCTCCAAGACCAGAGGGCCAACCCTCCTGTTTAATCTCCCTCTCCAAATAATTTTGTCAGAAAAAATAAATCCCAGTCAATTACCAAATGATATCATGGTTCAAATTGTAAAACCACACAGTTTTTAAATGGGATTTTCTTTAAAGAAAGCCAATTGACATTGAAACATCTGCAGTAGACCTTGTGTGAATGGATCGGTTTTGAGCATTGCTTGATTTAGATAAAAAATTCAATTTCCTGAGTTCTAATGTGTATGTAGGACACAGTCATATGCATCACACAGCTAAAGCCCTACTAGTGTCAAGAAGGTTCCACAACTATCACGGACATTCATTTATATTTAATACAAGCTATGCAGAAGACTTGTTTTAGACTACTTCAGCACGATGTTGATTAGCTGATAACATGTTCAATTTGAGATAAGTTTCCTATCCCCACCTCCAGTCACCAACAACCCCTGAATCCCTCTTATCATCAAGCAATGTCCTTTGCTCATATTGTTGAAGAGGAGGGGTAATACATTTCAGGGCTTGTGGTTAGTGGAGGGAAGGGACAGGAATATTTATTTGTTAATGAAGTTGACCTCCTTAGGATCTAAGCCAATATTCAAGGTGAGACATCTTGAAGATATCAATTGGTATCTGGACTATAGTACATTTGTGCTGCACAACCACACAAAATGCTAGCCAAATATAACTGAGGATATAAACCCAAAGAACGTAACTCACTTTAAACTAAGAATCCAATAAATGCAGTAATCTAACTTCCCAATACAGCACTTTTTAGGTTTTTTTTAAAAAGCTGTACATCTTGACTTACTTCTCAGTAAAAATATATAGGACTGTGCTGCTAACTGCCATTTGCAATTATAAATTCCATTACTAATGATAACATCACACACAGAGTTGTGTCCACCTACCTCCTTGTAAGACATCCATTCATATGGTTGATTTGGTTTCCTTACACCTAAGCAGGGACCGTTGTCTAGAGGAATACAGTACAAACACTTATTGGGTTAAATAATAGCAGACATTCAGTTTCATTCAATTACCAAACAGTTCATTCAGCACTATCAGATAATAATTCTCAAGCTCATGTACAATCTTACTGTTCTTTTTGGGGTAAGTGCCCACAGCATTCTTCCCTGGACCATCAGTACTCACCTGACACATGTATTCCTCTTTGGAAGATATCATAAACTGTTCTCACGTCATCATAGTAGTATGTCATTGGTTCATCACTGTCAAGTAGTGATGATCTTCGGGCATGCTCTTCACCCTGCACAAAGTGAGGTAAGGTTAAAAAGGTGTCTGACGATAGCGGGCGGTGCTCATCTCCGTTACTAAGCTGAAGACATTGTCAGAGACTACTCTGTGATCATGTGGCCAGCATGATTGCACAGATCGCTGTTTACCTTCCCACCAAGGTAGTACCTATTTATGTACATGTATTTACATGCTTTCGAACTGCTAGGTTGGAAAAAGCTGGGACTAGTGATGGAAGTTCACCCCATCATTCAGTACTCGGGCCTCAAACTGCCAGCTTGCTGATCTTGCAATCAACAGAATCAGCATCTTAACCAAAGGTTACACATTTATTTCTCTGGAAACTTTTATGCAACTTCCTACACACCAATTACTGAATTACAACAATTAAGATATTGCAACAATTTATCACATTAGGAAGCATGCCAAAGAAACAATAAAAACTCTAGGTAAAGACATAAAAAAAATGGCAAATGCTAAGTCAGTTTCACTCTAATTACAGCATTGAACAA
Source organism: Sceloporus undulatus (assembly GCF_019175285.1). Taxonomy (NCBI): domain Eukaryota; kingdom Metazoa; phylum Chordata; class Lepidosauria; order Squamata; family Phrynosomatidae; genus Sceloporus; species Sceloporus undulatus. The sequence goes on along the minus strand of NC_056526.1, from coordinate 129,151,112 downwards.
TGTCAGGTACTGTATAACTTGCCCTAAATCCCAGCTAAAGGAGTGATCCCAAAAGTGGGGAGACTGATAGACAGCCCTCAGATCTTGAAGGTTCTGTTCAACTGGAAACCTTGCCAGACTCTTGCCAGCAAGGTGAAAGTAGTGTTGGACCCACTTTATGGCTGTTCCATCCACCCATTGCAGAACTGTATTTGAACTATCCAAAAAAGCTGCAGACATGCATCTAGAGTTGGGTGCTTGTTGGGGTGGGAATGCAAGCTGGGAATGCTATGGACCTCTCTTTGAATTAGCCTAATACCAGGATAAGCAATAGGGGTAATCTCAGTTATGTTGCATAATAACAACATTTTTTGCAACATACTCTGCATGGGGCAGAGTACTGTGCTGAAGGTAGGGTCCTGATTCCTCCATCATTCAGTCCCTCAGCTGAAATGCCAGTGATGAAAAAGAAAGTTTTGCCCAGAATAAATTGTGTATTTCAAACAACATGTTTTGACAAGTGATGTACCACTTAAGCGACGGCAAGGAGATGTGTCCAAGTTTGTAAGACAGGGGGAAAGCCAAGAGTTAAATACAAAGTGAAGAACAAGTTAAAGAGGGTATGATAAAATGGATTAAAATTTTTGGTCATAACATACAGATGGATCAAAGGGAAAAAAAATATGGTCAAAGGGACAGATTTGTATTGTGTCATGGTTTTAATGAGGATTTTTATAAAATTAATTTCTAGAAAATGATGTACTGTTGCTACAAGTTGTTACATAAATTGCTTAGAATGCATTAAAGGGGTTTAAGATGTATTTTGGATGGGATTTAAGGACATACATTGATGTATAGGATTTCAAAAATTAATATTTAATTAAAACTGGAATTTTTCTCTTAAGGAATGATGGATGTACATTTGGAAAAGAACTATGGAAGATTAACTACATATATGATTACAGCTGTTATATGTGAAAAGAAGGAAGAATTCAACACTACTTACTAGGGAGGAATGGTCATGGAAGCTGATATAATTAGGAGAAATGGAAAACTTATTTGATCTGATATAGAATGGTTGTTAGGTTTTTTTAAAGATCTAAAACACTTATGGACTTTTGGTGGGAAAAGAAGGGAAGAAAATGAATTGCCAATTTTTAGTTTTGATTAGATGGAATAGATTATTAAAAGAAGAGAATGACTGTAAACTTTAGAAAGAAAGGTATGCCTGACTATATGCATATAAAAAATAAAAGGAAGATTGGAAGTAATTTTAGGCCCGTTACAGACAGGCCTAAAAGTGCGCGCTCTAGGGTTAGAAAGGGGCATCCTTTCTGGGCGCCCCCAACCCTAGGACGCACGGAGCACGCACAAAATGGCGGTGGCCGTTCCACACGGCCGCCGCCATGACTACGTCACCTCTAAACGGGGCGGGGCGGTTGTGACGTAGTGGGGCCACGCGAAGGCACCTAGTGCGCCCTTTCAGCGGCCCCGGAAGGAGCTCCAGGTTTGCATCGCTGGGCACAGCCTTTAGATGGCTGCGCCCAGCAACGCAGAGGAGAAAGTGGCCTTTTGCTGCTTCCCTGCAGCCTGGAAAGCAGCGGATCGGGGCCTCAGCAGCTGCCGCTCTAGCCACTGAGGCCCCGATCCGGCAGGGAAAGGGGCAGGTGCAGGCCGCTGCTTTTCGGCGGTCTGTAACGTGCCTTAATTCGTTTCCTTTATTCTTTCATTGTTTCTTTGGGGTTTTTTTTCTACTTCTAATTCCTAACTGTAATTTTTTAAAGAAATTCTTAATAAAAATATTGAAAAAAATTAAAATCATATAAGCATTACATGTGTCTCCTTTAAAGCTACACTGAAATAGCCAGCTGAAAGTATTTGAATAATATGGGATGAATGAAATGCAGGACACACAACACTGATTAAAAGAGAATCACTGTGGAATATAAAACAAGCCTTTTACTACAGAATAACTGTAATCACAAAAGTGTACTATTTCCCCAAATTTACATGGAGCTCAATACACTTTATTGGGAAGCCTCAAGTCTGGTCATCTTTCCTTCATTTAAATCAAGACAAAGTAATTAAGTTCAACTTTATTCCCATTGCCCTTTAGACAGACACACATCCTTCCACACAAACCTTGCACTAGTTGGGGACTCACTACACTAGTAATGAGGATTTATGGTACAAAGGGCAACCGCACTCCTAAGCAAAATATCTACTAAGGTAATACTTAGCATTTAACATTTTCAGTGCTCTGTCGTTGTACAGAAATATTGTAGGAGTTGGACTAGTAATGTTCAGTATGTTATAAAATGGGAATTTTTGTGGTTCCCCTCCCAGAAAATTCATTGCAGAAAAGATTTTTAAACCAGGAAATTTCCAGCTCATGCTACTGACGAACATAGCAGCTCTCATTTGGCAATGTACCTTACAGCATCATTATTTCTTTGTCTAGCTTACTAGTCACAAGCAGGTAGAGGGCCAGCGACTAAACTGCTGTTAGTCTGGGGTTTAATTGAAAGATTAAGTAAGAGAGTTGGTGACAGTTAACAGCCATTCTCATGTAAACACTGTTGCAGTCACATCTCAGGAGGAAAAAGGATCCCTGGATATATGGTTATGTTAGAGAAGCTATTGTGGCAGTCCTGTTAGAATGGTACTCTTACTGATGTATTGCTGATACAATAAAAATACAGGACTATAGCCAACAGCATACAGATTGCTAACCAACCATTTCAGCTAAATCACTGATACCCCCAAAGTTTTCCAATAGTTATTACCCAGTTTTGGTTTATTAGATTATGGAATAAGAGTGTCAGGAAACATCATCAGTAACTATGTTCAACAAGTGGTAACTTGGTTTCTGTTAAATACATGGTCTCAGTTACTCACAGCTCTCACATCCATACATAGTGATGGGAAATACAATAGATTGGATGATTCTAACTTTAGTGTTCTGTTGTATACCTTTACTGTATAGGATCTTGTCTAATTCTTTCATCACTGCCCTTCCCAATCCTTCCCAATCCTAGTTTTCTTATATTTTGATTGCAGTCTCTTTCAGATCAATTTTTGATCCAGGGAAATCTTTAACTATTTTGATCTCCTTATTTTTGTAGGTCTCTTGCTGTCATTGTTTTTGTTTTCTTTATGTTCAGCAACAAGCCTGCCTTTGCATTTTCTTCCTCGATCTTCCTTAGTAATTCTTCCAAGTCCTTAATGTTTTCAACTAGTAATACGGTGCCATCTGCATACCTTAGATTGTTAATGTTTGGTTCCTTTCTCCTCCCTTCACTCCTCCTCCTTCTGAGTCTAAATCTTTGTATGATATCTTTTGCATACAAGTTGAACAAGATAATATGCAGCCTTGCCTTACACCCTTGCCAACTGGGAACCATTCTGTTGCTCCATATTCTGTTCTAACAGTAGCCCTTTGTCCTAAGTACAGATTTCTCATAAGGACTATCAAATGCTGTGGCGCTCCCGTGTCTTTAAAAGTGTTCTACAACTTTTTGTGATCTGTGCAGCTTTGCTATACTCTATAAAGCACATGCTAATTTTTCTTTTGGAATTCCTTGGTATACTCAATTATCCATCATATATTTGCTATGTGATCCCTAGTGCCTCTGCCTTTCCTGAACCTCACTTGACCTCTGGGACTTCTCTCTCCATATATGATTGGAGTCTAGTGCAGAAGAAATTTGGTTACAAACCAATACTGCCTGTGTTGCAGTTTGTAAATTTCCTGAACAGCCATGCATGCAAAAGGATTGCTGGAACAAATACAAACAAATACCAACAACAACCTTTGTTACTGACCACTATAAAACAAAGCCTTTAACCCTGCAACACACCTATGTTTTGCATAGAATAATATCCATTAAGTGCATTCTTATCATTTCCAACCGCATTGAATCCTCCTGTGGGAGAAAAGTAGGACATAAATCCTTGAAATAAAAATAAAAATAAAATAAACTTTATTGATGGGGGTAAAAGATGAATAGCATTTCAGCGCAAAGTAAGGAGCAACTTGAAAAAATGAACTATTAAAACTTTTAAGAATTACCAGGCTAGCAGAAGTAGCTACCTTATTACCACTAGGGTAGTATGAAGTATAAGCAGAAAATATTTCATCTGAACAAAATTTAGTGGGATGGGGGTAGGATAGGGAAGATATCCTGTGTATTTCAGATATGCAGAAATCATGATAGGGAAGTTGCTTTGAAAAAAAAGGTTAAGCTGTTGCGCCTGGTACAATGGACTTTTAAACACTGTAGCTTGGGAATAAAATGCCTTTTTTTCCACACTTGCCTCTGCAATCCAGACCCTCAGGTTCATGCCAAGGCCAAAACTGTGTAGGGCTCTGTGGTCAATTGTGAAGTTAAGCAATTTCTGTTTTGCCCTCTGTACACATATATTGACATTAAGAGAGATCAATTATTTGAAAATGAAGTGCCAAGAACTTTCCAGAAATGGCTGCGAGTTACTCCATGAGGGCAAACACAACTATACTCTTTTGTTTAGTTAGTAGAGTCAAATGTTTAGACCGGAACACACAAAAAGGACAGGGCAAGTGATGGTCAGTGGACGATCCTAGCATGATGCAAGATGCTGCATCCCATCAGGAATGACTGGCCTCTTGCTTGGCCTAGCTATAACTTCAGAATACTGCCTACCGAGTCACACATTTACAAAATTCTTCATCTCAAGACCCAGGTTTCTTGTTGACTACCTCTTAGGACAGAGACTCATGTTTTTCATTTTATTTTATAAGATGAAGTTTTAAAATATGTGTGAAATACAACGTTTCCACCACAAGTTAGATTTTATTTTTAGGGAAATACTCAATGAAGGGTTTAAAAATTAAACACATTTCTTTCTACCCTGATGGGAGGAGCAGCACCTGTCAAAGTCCTCTTTTCTATGCATGCATTAGAGGTACATAACCCTTATGATAATTCTTCCCTGGAGTATGTATTCAAGAGGGCTTTTGAATCAGATATGAGCAGCTCATGGTGGTTCTCCCTGCTATTGTAAGGAAAGATTCAAATGATTGTACACAGTCTGAGTCTCATTCGCTCTCATCCTGAAGAACTCATCTTGGCACGCAGTTAATATGCTAAAGTGGTGATAAACATGCAGAAATTTGTAGGTCCATTTTTTTAAAAAAATCTTAACAAAATGTTAAAAAATATTCATATATACATTTGTGTTTTATTTAAAGTTTCACTGAAATAGCCGGCTGTAAGAATCCAAATTATATTGTATGAATGATAAGCAAAACACAAGACATTGATTTAAAAATAATCACTGTGGAATAAAAAAAATAAGCCTTTTACTAAACAATACAGTAAGCGGTAGTGTTTCACATTAAGTGAAACTATATTGTTGTGATCACTTATTATATAGTCCAGAGTCTCCACCAATACATCAAACAAATGAGAAATTCCTGTTCTAACTCACAAAGTGTTAAACATGTGTTTCAGCCCATTATTTGTAGGCAAAGTTCTGGTATAGAATGAATCATCCGTGTCCCTAAAATGCATTCCTCTCGTGGATGCCATATGCCCTGCCACCAAATTCAACCCTCTCCCAAAATTTCATACTGATCTCTCTTGCCTCATTGTGCTAGTAGCAAGGAAAGATTAACACGCTCCAGCAAAGCTGTGTAGAGAAGCCATTCACTTCCAGAGAAGAACGACAGTTAATGGTTCGTGTGCATGTGGCCCTCAACCTTCAAGACAGCATCACATCCAATCTTCAAGGGTAACCAAGGTGGGCATTCCATTCCACTAGAATGAGAATCTTATAGGCTCTCTTCCTATATCTGGCTTTATCCTTCTGTCACAGACAAGTTCACATTCTACATATCAATGTACTTGAATCTGCCATTGAGTACATCTTTATAGAATCAATGGTGGTCATGATGCCTTAAAAACTGCCTTGAGTCCCTATACCGAGAGAAAGGCAGGATATAAATAAAATAAAATAACAATTAAAAACAGTCCAAACCATAATCACAAAAGTGTGTTATTTTTCTATTTTTACATGTAGCTTAATACACTATAGTAAGAAGCCCCGGGTCTGGCCATCCTACCTCCAGTCAAAGCAAGACTGAATAATTAAGTTCTTTCCATTCAGTCTTTACTCTAGTTGGAGACTTACTACTCTGCTAATGAGGGTTTGTGGTACAAAGAGCAACAGCACTGCTAAGTAAAATATCTACTAAGTGAACACTTAGCATTTAACATTTTCAGTGCCCTGTCGTTGTACATAAATCCTCAACACCGTACAAGAGTTGGACTGGTAATGTTCTGTATGTTATAAAGTGGGAATTTTTGTGGTTCCCTTCCCAGAAAATTCATTGCAGGAAAGATTTTTGAACCGGGAAATTCTCAGCTCATGTTTCTGACAACTATAGCAGCTCCCATTTGGCAATGTACCTTACAGCATCATTGTTTCCTTGTCTAGCTTACTAGTCACAAGCAGGTAGAGGGCCAGCAACTATAATGCTGTTAGTCTGCGGTTTAATAGAAAAAGTAAGAAAGAGGATTGGTGATAGTTATTAGCAATTCTCATGTAAACACTGTTTGAGTCACATCTCCAGAGAAAAAATAACCCTTGGATATATGGTTGTGTTAGAGAAGCTATTGTTTCACTCCTGCTAGGATGGTATTCTTGTTGATATAATAAAATCACATGACTATAGCAGCAGCATATAGATTGCTAACCAACCATTTCAGCTAAACCACCAATAGCCCAAAGTTTTCAAGAGTTATTTACCCACTGTTGGCTTATTAGGCTAGAGAAAGAGAGTGTCAGCAACCATTACCAGTAGCTAGGTTGAACAAGTGGTAAATTGGCTCTCTGTTACATACATGGTCTCAGTTATTTTGCCAGCACAATACTGAAAAGAAAGAGGGTTAGTCTGGGATTTTAGTAAAACTGAACAAATCATCTGGAGATGGAGGATGCATGAGGCAATAACAGACTAGGATTTACGAAAACGGATGGAGAAGAAATATTTTCCTATTTGCCTCATTGCTCCTAAAAAGGATGACTTGCACACTGAAGAACAGTATCCTAACAATGAAGGAATTACATAAAAGAGGAATTTTAGAAAGAAAGACCAAGGTTGCCTTGCTTCTTAAAATGCATTGTGTAAAGCTGCATTTATTTTAATCTTTAAGGGTTTTGAAATTAAACCAAACACTCTAATAGTTTAACAGCCACATAAGAACTATTTGTATAGGCAGTACATTCTATTGTCAGACGTAATGGGGTGCAAGTACAGTGAACTCTAGACAGGTAAATCCTCATCCTCTTATCAGGAAGGGAGTTATCTAATCACAGTTTAACTTTAAAGTACAGAGTGTAGTCCAAATGCATTGGAAGTGTAGCTAGCTCTATCCATACAGCCCAAACTTTCTTTCCACTTAGTAACATCGAGCACATTACTCAGGTGGACACACTCAGTGGCTGCAGTTATTCCTGTGTACGTCTATATAGAAATATATAATGCACAAGCAGAGTGTAGATCAAATGCACTGGAAGTGTAGCCAACTCCATCCATATGGCCCAAACTTTCTTTCCACTTACTAATATCTAGCACACTGATAGATGGCTCAGGTGGACTCATTCAGTGACTACAGCTACTCCTGTGTACATCTATATAGAAAAGTATAATGCACAAGCCAAGAAATGCATCCTTTTCAACTTGCAAATTTTCATAACAGACTTCACCAAGAAGGGACCTCAAATGAGGTACATGTTACAAATTCCTCCTTTGTAAAACCCCAATTTATCCCTACTGACTTCTGTAACTTTGTCTAGCTTGCTGGTTCAACATGTCTATTTATCCACTCCAGTTTAATGATATGGTCCAGTGTAAATGGAGCATGAGATGGCTTTCAAAGATCACTATAGCAGGATACTACAAGGCAACAGACAGTTAAAAAAATAGGAATTACAGAATTGCTTACCTCCACCTCCACAGATTGCATTGCTAAGTCACATGGTGGTTTCAGGGCTTTTGGTCTTGTGGCATACCAGTAAGTTGTGAGCGCTGCGAAAGCACCGAACCCCATCAGAGTATTTGTTGGAAGAGTTCGCACATACTGCCTTACATCACCAAGTTCTGGCATTCGCAGATGTCTGAACAATTCATGAGCTTGCATTGTGATTTCTTTTCCTTGTTCTTTATTTTGAATTCTAGTGACAAAAATGAAGAAAAACTGTGAACCCAACATATTATGAAAGAACCTTTTTTTTTATCCTGAGAGGAAGATGCACATCTTCCAGTACTTTGCCACCATACCAAACTAGAACCATCTGTATTCTAGATGGCACTGGCACATTACCTCATTGAGAGAAAGTGCTGTTCTGAACAGACAGACTTTTAATCTAGCATTTTTGGTTTTTGTCAGATGGCTATTGCCAGGTACCACATCTTATTAAATGTACCAGCCATGAAAATATACATTTTTGTCTATTTTGGGATAGAATGGAATCTACTGAAGAGCAAAGTCACAAGAGAAAGAGTCAGCGGTAGTTCCTTTTTCTGTGACAAAACAGAGCAACAGTTTTTAAAAACCTCTGAGCATTTGTCTCTTACATAGGTTCCAATACTTTTAAAGCAGTTCAAATGCCTGCCTGTTTTCCATGCAACAAGACTTAAACATACTTTTATATACCACTTAACCTAATGAGGAAATAACTGCAAGAGTGTGCTCTCCCCTTAGCCCCTCTGGATCTCTGAGAGACATAAATAGGGTAAAAGAGTTACAGAGCTTTAAAAAAAAACACACACACATAACCTGCTATGTCATTCAGCTGGCACTTCTCTCCACTGCCAAGGTCTCTCAGGACATCAGTCATGTGCTCTATTCGTACAATTTATGCCCAGTAGGCCAAAGGTAACTAGCAGACACAGTCCATACTTAGCCTTGAGGGAAGGAAAGCCAATGGAAACAGAGTCTGGAGTCACCCCACTGCATACAGAGGGTGGAAGGCAAGGAAGCAAACAATGTTTGCCTCAGAAGCTGACCACTGACAGTGACATTCATTAATGCTCATCATCAGCTCATTCCTATCACCAGAGGACGGCTGACAAAAAGGCTTTTAGAGAAAAAGGAGGTTGAGGGGGGAGTTTTCAGCATGGAATCTGCAGCGATGCATGAGTTGCTGAACAAGACAGTCCAGATGCAGACAAATTTGCCATGGAAGGAAATGCTCTGAATTCACTTCATAAGAAGCAATGCTTATAAGTTTCAGGAGAAGTCACATTTAACAGTTATATGTAATGGTTTCCTTCCACCACTGCCCCTTCATACACGTGCAAGACGTTCACATACCAAGAGTAATGCAAGGAGGATAGCTACCTTATTAGAGCAACAAGTAACATTTTCTAGTTACTTTACTCTTTTGAAATTACTTTAACTAGCAATGTAACATAGCAACTAACAGAGCAAAGTGTTACTTTACCAAATGTTTTCAATGAATAATGGTTGCAGATTATAGTGAGCCTACCATATCAGTGGGGTCACCCCACCCCATATTAGCCAATGGTGGTGCGCAACCACAGGCACACTGGTTGCCCCACATTGACTGACCAATATGGGATTGAGTTCCTGAGGTTTTTCCCATAAGCATGAGGCATCCCAGATCTAAACCCCTACAGACGGAAAATGCTCACTTTGCTCTGTAAACAGTATAAGAAATAAGAGAAATATTACTTTTTAAAAGTAACTTTCCAAAATTCAAGTCAGATTTTAAAATGAGCTTGCACATTTAATATTAAGTTTGAGAATCTGGCATCTTTTTTCAACCAACATCTTTCCTTTCGGCAATGACTCAAAACTGTGCAGTCAGTTCATCTACCAAGGTACTCAGAAAGGCAGTAACTCAGAGGTGGGCTGAAGGTCAAATTGGATTTACAAGCAGATCCCTGGATTAGGAGTTTGCAAAAGGGTCGGAAGGTTAAAGAGCTCTAAACATTCTGTAAGATGCTTCACAAATAGAAAATTTTGCTTGTTTTCCCAGTGTATATACAAAGTATAATAGTTAGTTGCACACCTTTAAACATGCCCTGAGTGTGTCAAAGAGGCATGGCCAAGGTGCACAGACCATGTCCGCTGGGACAGTTAAGAATTTTTCTATAGCCTTTCATCTAAGCTTGTAAGACAATTTACAAGATTTAAATGCAGACCATTTAAATAACAAAAGCTTGCAACAAGTATATCGTGCATTTCGGTTGGCCAATAAAGATATCACTGTTTGGTGGATTTTTGTTTGAATTTAC
>NC_056526.1:129093154-129140817 GCF_019175285.1 Sceloporus undulatus | reverse complement strand
TAAATGGCCAACACAGCTACCCTTGCATGTTTTCTGGATTAAGAGATTGATAAAACATTGTTAGAACAGCAGCACGTTTCTCAGACTGCTGCTACTTAAGCTATTTGATGTGGGAGACTGGCAGGGTTTTCCCCTCAGTGTTCCAGGGACTGGCATCATATCTGTACTCATTGATACCAATAATAATTTATTTCTTAGAAATAAAGGCAGCTAACAGATCACAGACCAGCACCCATCCACAGGCCACCATTACCCTAGATAAGTTACCATCACTTGAAACAGTGCTTATTTTGATCTCCTCTCCAAGAATAAAGAATTTCAAGTTTTCTATGTATTGGTTGAGATTATGAGAGTGCTGTGCAATTTTAGGTTACTTTTCCCATTTTGGTACATGGTTTTGCCCACAAAATAATGCATTCTGCACACGCATGCACGCACGCGCGCACACACACATACACACTAATGCATTCTGCACGCGCGCACACACACACACACACACACAATCAAACCCTCTGTGGAAAAACTGGCTTTCTGCTCAAACCATTTTTGAGCAGGTTTGCAAGACAACCTAAACTGAAATATCTTGGTGGAAGAGGGTAGCATAAAAGCATTTTATAAACATGATTCTCAATGCATCAAGATACCCTTTCTTGTTAAGACTGAGAAAATATGCAAATATTCTTTATAACCCTATTCTCTGGCTTGTTGAGAGAAAAACAAACCAGAGAACGGGAGCATTCTGCATTCACATATGATAAATAAAGAACAAAGCTCTGTAGGTTGTTTAGCTGCTTCTGCTGGAAGCAAAGGGGGGCGGGGTGTCAAGAAGCACACACCTGCACAATGCTTGTACACAATCATGCAGGATTCCTTGCTTGTTGTGCAAATTCAACCAGTGTATAGCCAAAGCAAACATGGTGACAAGGGTTTATAGAATCTAATTCCCACAGGTTTCCAGACTAGCCTTTTATCAGCTTTAAGGTGAATCTGTCATCACCAGATCTATTACTACTGTATATCTGAATAGGAGAACAGAATCAGAGTTCCTCTCATACTACAATTATAGCTCTATGGTTCCACTTTAATTGCCATGGCAACTTGCAAGAGAATCCTGGGATTTGCAGTTTAGTGAGAGGCATTTAAAATTCTCAGTAAGATTGCTCCAGTGCCTCACCAAATTACAAACCCCAGGATTGCATAGAGCAGAGATATGGCAGTGAAAGTGGAATCATAGTGTTCCAATGGTGTAGTGTGAAAGGGCTCTGGGTCTTACGTTCTGCTTTAAATTTTGACCCTAGTCTTATGTGTGAAGGGCTGCTCCAAGATTTGTCACAACAAAATGCTGACCCTTTGTATTTGTGTCATATTTTATTTTAATATTTATCTGAATTTTATTTTAATATGCATTTGGTATTTTTAGCTATCAGCCATCTTGGAAAGGTTTTACAACCACTATTTGGTTGCTTTGCCATCCTTAAACGTACAGAAATATAATCTCATGGGCAAATGTAATCTCCCAAATTTCTGTCCAACGGTTACTACAGAAATGTTCTATCACTATGTATCAGTTGTAAGATAAATGACATTTAATTAAAAGCTGAGATTCATTTTTCCTCTTGATGTTAAGTCTTTATATTGAGCCACATGAAATTAGTGCAGCCTAGAAAACCGACGTTGTTCCTTAACAGCTGCTCAAACCAGTGGAAGACCAGTATTATCAGGAAATCTGAATCTCAGGAAAGCTCCTCTGCAATGGATATTCTCATTGGACTCCCTCTCCTTCCCAGATACTTCCAATGAGCCTCAACATCCCTGGAACAGGTGACTGATTTAATGCCTCCGCTTTCAAGTTTACTTTTTTGGCCTTTTGCTTGCTTTAAGAAGCAAGTAGCTATGATTTTCATTTTCATCTCCACTTTCCCCCTCCTTGGCCCCTACAACTGACAAGAAAGCCATTTCTCTTAAAGGATGGCCTAGCAAAAAGCATTTCAATGGGGCATACAAAGCAGCCAAAATGCCTAAGAAGAGATCCTGTATAATACAGTAACAAAGAAAGTGGAGTTGTAAGGTGAAAGGTTCTAGCAGAAACCTTAATTCAATTCACTAAGAAACCTTGGACAGGTTACTCCTACCCTCATCCCCTGCCCGGCATCATTCCACAATACAGACATAAAACTAGCTACTCTTAAGCTATTGCAGAAATAGGAATGCTTTTGATCTATTTAAAACACTGCATACAAGCCATATTATTATTATATACACACTTAACTTGGTCAAAGTTTACTGCACCCATTTGTCCAGTTCTTTGAAATTCTGAGTAAAAGTCTTTTTAAAAAAAACCTTCAGGTTGACATGTTATATCTTAGTTGTTGCACCCTTTTCACAACTCCAACATGCCTAAGCTCCACCCTGACCAGCCTTGTTAATAGCTTCTGCATTCCTTCATAAAAATAAACTCTGTTTCCACCAATGTTGCTTATTTAAATAACTTTCAACCCACCTTTCTGTATGTTGAAATTACTCTCAAAAGTCTGTGTCTGCCATATTTTAAAAATCCACAACACTATGTGATGAAGTAAAGTGAGATCATGTTCAGAAGTCAAAACAGAACTTTGCACTTGTAGCGTGTTAATAGTCTTCCTAAGTAGCAGTGTTATTGCACCTGAAGACATCACATTTCATAAGAGAAGATTCAGATAGGTAGAAATGGGAAGAATACTTTGGGTGCATCTACACTTTAGAAATACAGTCGGCCCTTCTTATACACGGATTTTTTATACACGGATTCAAGCATACACAGTTTGAAAATGTTCCAAAAAAGTATAAATTTACCTTGATTTTCCATTTTTTATAAGGGACACCATTTTGCTACGTCATTATATTTAATGGGACTTGAGCATACACGGATTTTGTTATACACAGGGGATCTTGGACCCAAACCCCAGCGTATAACAAGGGTCCACTGTAATGCAGATTGACACAATTTTAAGTGCTGTAGCTCCATCCTATGGAATTCTGGAAACTGTAGTTTACAAGATCTTTTGCCTTCTCTGGTGCTTCACAAAGCTAAAAAAATCCCAGGATTTTGTATGGCGGAGCCATGGCAGTTACAGTGGTGTCAAACTGCATTATTTCTACAATGTAGATGCACTCTCTAAGTATGTTATAGTCTGTAGTCTGGTTCAGCACTGGCAGTCTAATCCACTTTCTAAGACCCAAAGTAGGCCAATAACCCTCTCCTATTCCTGCTTTCTAGAAGTATCATTCAGCAGTATGCTGCCTCTGACTAATACAGACATCATTACTATTGCTTATTGAAAGCCTTATGCTCCATCAAATGGACTAATTGTCTTTTAAAGTCTTCTAGGTTGGTGGCCTGCTTCCACAGGCTGCAGTAAAAAAATTCATAGTGTAGCTATCTCCTGTATGAAATGCTTGCTTCTATCTAAGAACTCCCACCATTCAACTCTAATGGACAGCCACTACATTTCAGCATGAGGGGAAAAAGAGGTCCTCAGTCTGTGTTTTCTCCACACTATATATAATTTTACATACGTCTATTATATTCATTGGCCTAAATACCCTAAAGGCACCAGATCCTGTCTGATCTTGGAAGCTAACTTTGATGAGAGACCACCAATATACTGTAAGCTATATTTCAGAGGAAGGAACTGGCAAAACCATCTCTGCATATTTCTTGCCTAAGAAAATACTATGAAATTCACAGGGTCACCATAAGCTTACAGACGACATGCAGGCGCGCATACACACACAGAGACAATATATTCATTCCTCCCTCTTGTGCCTTTTTATAAACTAAGCCAAACATTATAAACTTCCCTCATAGAGTATTGCTTGAATCGTTTGATCATTCTGATCGCTATTTTCAACACATCTTCCAGCTCTAGAGCTAATAATCTTTTCTGAGCAGTACTGATCAGAATTGTTCACATATATTCTATAGTTACACCCAAGGTTTGTAGGATGGTTTTATGATACTGGCAGCCTTGTTTTCAATCTCCTTCCCAGTGACTCCAATACAGAATTTGTTATTTTTATACACACATGGGGAATCATTATCATTGTGCTATCCACTATTACCCTGAGATCCATTTCTTGGGTCCAACACAGCTTGCTCCAGCTTCACAAATTTCAAGGAACAATAATCATAGCCTTTTGGAAATACAACCCATTGAACTCAGCAAGAAAATACATTCAATGGTGTCATGCAATTGCTGGGAAATCTTATTAGCAACTAAATTCAAACTTATGTCAATTTTAGACACCAGTGCATTTCCTATAAAATTTAACAGCATTGTCATCAGAAGTAAACAAACAACTAGCCAGCAGTGATAATTCAGTAGTCAAAAATCATTTGTATAAAGCATTTGCAGCTATAATGTACAAGTACTCAAGACATTAGACTAAGAAGTCTCATTATAAAGATATGTGAACATTTAACTGAACTCCTAAACTGACCATTTATAACTCTGGCTAAGAGATGTCTTTCAGTTGCCTCAAGTATAACATTAAGTACATTATATCACTATTTTTAATATATCATATTGTGACAAACAAACTCCTGGCTTAAAGGAGTTAAACCATATGCCTGCGAGAGTGAGGAAGCACATTTGAATTGTCAAATCCAATAACCTAAGTACCCATATCCAGGCACCAAACGGCTGCATGCTGTACCGGACAAGCATCCCATTTACAGTCTTAGCAAGCTCATTAAGTCAACAATTAATTTGGTCATTACTTACAGACTGAAACATTTAGCTTTAGAAAATGTTGTTTAGTGAGGGAACTACGCATACAGCTTTTTGTCCTTGTCTTTTATACCATGTTCATCCAGTTAAATAAAGGCAGTGCAGTGCTTCAAGCCAGCAAAAAGCCTCTTGACACAAGCACAAGTAAAATACTGAATCAGCCAAGATGTGGTCTTTCCAGCTGAACTCAGCTTTGTGGCATCCTGCCAGCTTGGCTCAAAGTGGCCATTCCTAGCTCCTCCTCCTCCCTTACCAAGTACAATAGTCTATTTACAGAGGGCAGAATGCACTTCTTTTGTCTGGCAATAGGCAGGCATCGTTCGAGGGCAACTGTCAACTTCCTTCATTATAGTGCCAGAACCCAGGAGCCAATAGCTTCTTTCCCCTTGGCTCTGATGTTCTACTGCAGGCAGGCGGCGGTGGGTGGGTGGGTGGGGAACGACAATGGTTTGATTATAAATATTGCTCTATCATATAAGTCAGTTCTAGTCTATGGCAGCACCCATCAAAGTGGTGGTCTGTGGATCAATACAGATCTCTGCATGCTTAGTTTCTGGTCAGAGCAAGTTCCTAAGGGAAAAAAAAAGTTGTAAGGCATAATCATGATACTGGTCCCTAACACATAAGGAGAGAAAAAAATGCTGATCCTGGGTAACCTGGTCCATTGGATACCCTAAATAGCACTGTCCTACTGGCTCCACTATGCTTTAGAAGCTGAGCTAGTCAACTATTTAAGTTTCCAGTATGCTCCATCCTATCTTTGGGTAGAACAATGCTTAATCAAAACAAGGAACAAGCAAAGGACATAAATATTTTCTATGTGGTTTTATTGTTTCCTTTGAAACATTCTGAAACCCTACATTAAAAAAAGAAAAGAAAAGAACTAATCCAGGGCCTTGTCTGTACAGGTCAAATAAAACAGCTTCCCCCCTGTGCTCTTGATGGGGAGACTGGACAGCCCAAACCCTGGTTCTGTGTGAACAGAGAGGACAACATCCAATCTGTTCAGCACCATAACTAGGGAATAATCCCCTTAAAACAAATTGATATACCTCACCAGTTGCTCCAGATATTCCTTATGCCAGGCTGCTTTTGAAATATATCCCATTCTGCCACCCGGCATGTCCATTGCTGCAACCTGGTCACTCTGAGGTGAGAACAAGGCACCCAGCCATACAATCATCACTGAGCATCTGGATCTGACCTCAGAGCAAAGCGACCCACAGCAACAATAGATGCACTGGACAGTTCAGCGAGACGCTTGTGCAAACAGCCATCCAGCTTCAGAATGGAGGGTGAGATAGTAGCAGCTCCAGGGCCAGGATACTCCAGGCTGCACCCAGAATATCCTGGCCAGAGCAGACAGGATACAGGTGACCACATTTGAGAAGTCTTCTATAAGTTAAGATTTAGATTTTCTTGCTGCCTTGGATCCCACCTATGGAGAAAGAAGGGGCATAACTTCAATAAATACAGTCAATCCTCCATTTTTGTGGGGGATCCATTCTGGAAGCCTCCCCCCACAAAAACAGAAACTCACAGATATTCAAGCCCCATAGGCTTGGATGGGGGCACGTGCCTGCAAGTGGCTGTAGGTGTGCATCCTATTTTAACCCCCTCCTTTTGCTCCTCACAAGTAAGTGGGGGTCGCGGATCTGAAGTCCATGCAAAAGGTGAGGCAACTGTAAATAAAAGTAAGTAGCTATCACAGGCAGACTATAAGCAACTTTAAAGAACTCTCTATATCTGTGAAAATTTATTTTCCCTCATGACTGCAAAATATAAGCTACCAAGGAGTAATTTAACTTTCCAATATTTGGGCAAAATTCCACTCTTGCTCAATAATACACCTGGGGTACAGAAAATGAAAGGTATTTCAAAAACATTCTTCTGAGAATGTAAATAAAGCACACAGCAGTGCTCAATTTAACCTAGCAATTGAACAAGAAGAGCTGCCAAGTATTCAGTGTTTGAGTATAGAAGGTTACTACCAACATACATCCGTTAACAAGTCACTGACAAAGAAGCCCTTTCTTACCAAGTGTTTTTAGGACAATGCAGCCCTCTGGTTTCCTCTTTGTCCTCCATCTAGCTCAGGGGTAGGCAACCTTTTTGAGCCGGGGGTCAGGTTGCTGTCCCTCAGACAACTGGGGGGCCGAAGCCAAAAAACAAATAATTAAATGATTTTAAAAAATTAAATAAATAAATAAACTGGGGCAAATGTAGGACAAAATTTTCAAATGGAGGACACTTTTCTTTCTTTTTTTTTTTTTTAAAAAAAATGGAGGACACACAAAAAAAATTGCTGATTTTTAAAGAAATGTTAATATAAATGCATGTTTCGGAGGCTTCTATAGACAATTGCCCCCCTTGCCCGCAGCTTGCCCCCCCTTGCCCGCCTCCTCCTGATAGGCCAAAGGCCCCACACCCTCATGCAAGAGGCCAAAGGCCCCGGCGGCAATCGGCGGCAGGACCGAGCTGGGGCCGGTCCCAAGGCCTTGCCGGGCCGCATCCGGCCCGCGGGCCGCAGGTTGCCTACCCCTGATCTAGCTTGAAGTTTGTTTTTTTTACTAGCATCAGTATGAGGATGACAACAAAGGAAACCAAGAGAAAACAGACTTTCAGCATTGGTTTGCAGCAGTGCATATGCAGTAAACAATGCAATAAAAGCTGGTGCCAGGAAGAGCAGGATTTTATTCAAGACAATCCTACTATAGCCATGTGGGCAAATAAACACTAGTTGCTTCCAGACTCCCTTACTCAGCATGCATGAACAGCTAGAAAGTGAGAGAGAAGATAAGCCAGCCTCACTGGCTATCTCCAAAACATTAATGAAGCACAGCTCACTATGGATGACCAACAAAAAGGCAGGCCTAACTCCATCAGGCCTAGCCAGAGCAAGAAGGAGGGCCCTCCCTCCAGTCCATCTACCTTGGTCCAGGCCTCAGAGGGAGAGAAGAACCACTGGACTTGATCCTCTTCCCACCACCATTCCCTTCTCCTTTTGTGTCATGTCTTTTTAGATTGTAAGCCTGAGGGCAGGGAACAGTCTGAATAACTATTTGTAAGCTGCTCTGAGAGCCTTTAGGGCTGCAGAATGGAGTATAAATACTATACATAAATAAACAAACAAACAAATGGGAAATCAGAAGAAAAGCAAAAGCTAATTAAGGGGAGGGAGGATCATCCCTGGATGCCTTTTGGAAGCAGCTTTCAAGTGATTTATACAAGACTCAAAATGTTTTTGTTTACTTGTGTAAGGTTTGCCTAACCTGGTTGTTTGATTGGGTTTGCACATTGTTAGTTTTGGATAAAAAGTCTGCGAAAATACATTGATTCTTTTTTGCGGTGTAGGAACCTGTCCATACTCTTCCTATGTTATTTATGCCTCTAATACCAAATTTGCCGTTCAAGAAATAAAGCCCATGAACATACTGTATCTACTTTGATAAATGAGGTATAAATGTAGAGCAATACTACATACAAGTAGCCACCAACAGTTCTGACTACATAGGTATTACCGGAAGAGATCCATCTTATCTGTCAGGGATGATGGGAGTTGTGGCTCTTCACCTGGCCTGGAACTCACCACCTGGTTGTGCACCACGCTGACCAGTTTTGGCCAGTTGTTGTATCTTTGCAAGAGTTGCAGAGATCAGGCTGAAGACCCCGACAAACTCTCCAAGCCTTCTCACTCTTGCTTCCCCAGAAGTCTTCACCCTTCTTCACCAGGGTCCTGCTGGTTCTTGTAGCTTCACCCAAGACACCAGACAACTCAGTAGTCTTATATAAAAGATCTACTTTATTCTACTATATACACAGCTCCAAACAATACTCAACTCCTCACTCTCCAATCCACTACTACAATCCACTACTACAACCCACTACAACCCACAAAATACATTGGGATCTATAGTCCTTATTATAGCCATATCATGGCACCACCTACTGTGGTCTGTTTCCACCCAGTAGGCGTGTACATCATTCCCATTGGTTCTCTTTGTTCATCCCACAATTAATGATTTCATCATCTCAGCCTTGACCACTTAACAATTGTCAGGTGTGTTCAATTATCCACTTTGCAATTCTTATCCTTGGCATTCAGCACTTGTTAATTGTCTTACCATTCACACCTGTGTGGTTCTCTATTGGCTTCTGCTGAGTCACTCTGACTCTCACATACATCTTTTATTTCTCTTACTGTAAGTCCCATGTTGCTTTTTCCTTAACAATATCACTATTTTTTTTATTTTATTTTTATTTATAAAAGCATTTTATATACAAAAACAATAAAAAAGCTTCAAGTTACTACATAGTTTCAGAAAATATATTGAAGTTCACAGATCAGTACTTCCAAAGTCACTTTAAAAACAATTCCCAAACACTATACCCATACATTTCAATATTCTCTTTTTTATATATATATCAGTTTCTCTTTTTACTTCCTGTTACCTCGAAGTATATTCCCACAAATGGTACAATTTCTTAAATGTTATATTACAAATAAGTTGCTTATAGGTTATCATGTCTGCATTCTTATGTCTCTAACCTGCAATTTTTCATTATCTAGTCCCACTCTTCCTCTATTAGTATAGTGTCTTTATTAGATAAACAGCCAGTGAGAATGTCCATCTCTCGAAATTCATGGATTTTTGCCCACCAAAGATCCAAATCAGGGATTATTTGGCTTTTCCAATATTGAGCTAATATAATTCTGGCGGCAGTTATTAAAAATAGTATTGTTCTCTCATGTTTAATTTTTATTTGCGCAGGAGCTTTGTCTAACATATTCAGTAAATACATTTCTGGTCTCATTTCAAAATTCAGTTGAAAAATGCATTCAATTTCTCTGTGTAAGTTTTTCCAGTACAACTTTAGTTTTGGGCATTTCTACCAAACATGGAACCAAATTCCTGGTGCCTTTTCACATTTCCAACATAGACCTGGGCCTGTTTGGTAAAATTTTGTTATCTTACTCGGCGTTAAGTACCATCTGTGTTCCATTTTCCAATAATTTTCCCAGAGGTTTTGACATTTAGTGAATTTTTTAGTCTTTTCTCTTGCGTTCTTCCAACTATCCATCTCTATTGTATTTTGCAGATCTGAAGCCCATTTTATCATTGTATCCAAAACAGGTTCCTTTTCTTGTTCAAGTTCTCTAAGGAATTTATGTAATGTAGCAGTCTTTTTGTCAACTGTATTTAATAAAATTTTCAACAAGTCCGAAGATTCTTTGTCAAAGTCTTGCAGTTTTTGGTCTATTTTAAATCTTTCTTTAATCTGCATATAAGGATACCAATGTACTTCAGGGTCAAGTTGTTTTAAATTTTCAATCGGTTTCATTTCATATGTATTATTACTTGATTTGGTTAAAATGTCTTTGTAAGTCAGCCAAATGTCGAGATCCTTCCACCATCCAAAAAATGCTTCTTGAGAAGATATCCACAAAGGTATTTCTCAAAATGTTTTCTTCTTAATTTTTTGCCATGTTTTAAGTAAAGAAAGAGATCCATCTTATCACCATCTTAGATGCCTTTAAGAAGGCACTTGAGACGGATCTCTTCCGACGGGCTTATCCATCCAACCTCTCATAGGAGATCTTTAAGATAAAATGCTTAATTGCTGGTTATGATGTATGTTTTCTAAATGTTTTAGAATGATGTTCTAAATGTTTTAGCTATTTTATTGAATTAATAATAATGTCAGTGTTTTAGTGGTTGTATTTTATATCTGTATTGTGTTAATTTGTTGATGTAATCTCGCCTCGATCTGCAGGGAGAGGCGGGAAAATACAAATTATTATTATTATTATTATTATTGTTCGGTTGCATCGCTTTACTACTACAGGAAGCTTAAGTGACAATAAAGGTCTGCTTATGAAAACAGTTAAACCAGTGAAGTTAAAATAACTGATGTTTATAATTTAATATTGTTATTGTTGCTGTTGTTGTGTGCCTTTAAATAGTTTCCAACATATGGCAAACTTAAAGTGGACCTATCAATGGGTTTTCTGGGGCTGAGAGTGTGTGACTCAACCAAGGTCATCTGGTGGGTTTCCATTGCTAAGCAGGGAATCAAACCCTGGGCTCCAGAGTCAGAGTACAACACTCAAACCACAACATTACTACCTTTTAAGTTTCACTATAGTATTATTTTAAAGCGACAACAGGGAAAAAAGTGGGGCTGCTTGTCTCTTGCCCTAAAACTGTCAGGTCAGTGCCCAATGGAGCAGCATGATTTGCAGGCACCTTTGGAAAAGCAATGCAAGTGACAAGGCATCACATGCTAGGGACTACCCATAATTCTTTCTTACTTGCTGCAGGGACCAGGTTTCAGGTGACTGTCTGGTCAATAAAATACCCCCTTCCCTTCCCCCCAAAAAACCCAGTAACTGCTGAAAGGACTGAAGCTGTGTATAGACACAAGTGACTTAACATAAAACTGGTATAATTACACATAGTTTAAGAAAAGCAGGATTTTTTTTCTTTACCTAAGTAAGTTAATGTATTAAGCATACCTGACAAGTATTTCACCACCTGAGCATCCAACCCCAGTAAAAAAAAGTCATGATAGAATCCCATTCAGACAAATCTGTGTTCAGGGATGAGAAATTCTGTGTTCTTGAACTCCAATTTCTGCAACGGATAATTTCTTGCAAAGTTCTCTCAATCAACTTCCAATCAGTACTGATATCTGCATTGTCACATTTGTGCTGCTGCTGGTTACTGAGCCATTATCCCAACTACTAATCAATGCAGATAGTCATAAAGCCTTAACACTGCAGATTCTGTGCATTTGGAAGAAATGTGAAATCTAGCCTCCGTATTCAGGGATCTTTATGATAAAAATCTGGATTTTAAAAATTCCATGTACTATAGAATTTCACAAGCATTCACACTGTTAAAGGAGAGTATTAAAAAAATCATTCACGGGCTACAGAGAGGTTTTGTTTTCAGATACCAGTGCTCCATTCCTCAAGCATTTCTATAATGGTGTCCAGGGATGTTTGATGGTTTCAATGACTTTCAGTGCTATGTATACCATACAGTTAAAGAAACCATCTATCGGCAAGGGGAGATCTTAGCTACAGCTCTTTACCTTAGTGAAAACATGTTACCTTTTTGGCCATTCAGACAAGAAAGAAAGCCTTCTAGATTTTACTTCAGAGACAAAATGCAAAAACATTACTTGTCTAAGGTTCCAATAGATTCATTGCTCAGATCCAACTTGACATTTGCTTCTTTATGTTAAGTCTAATATGTTGTAGCTTAATAAATAGTTTAAGTGTTTCAGAAAACAGCATAGTCAGTCATTGGCTGTGCACTGCTTCAAAATTCCAGGTAATTAAGCAACAAAGTACATTCTCTTAAGCCAGCATCAGACCAGCGCCTCATTAAAGGCAAGCAAACACAACTTGCAGAGTATTAATGTCATAACCTTGAAAAATTGGTCCTTCTGAGGCAACAAAAAAGTCATTAATTGTGACTGAACTGTCTGTTCAAATGGTACTTCAGTTACTATCTTGTGCTAGTTTCTAAAGACAGAAAACAATTAGAGATAGCGCTATACCTGCAGTCTTTAATGGCACATAGTCAAGCCCTCAATATACAGTGAAGAGCTTTTAATTTTAACGGTTTCCTATAGAGCAGAATTAGATCAGTATCAGGTAATCAATTTTTTAGTTTAACTGTAGATTGATCACAATGTATGGCTACAAAAGTGCACTAGTACAGCCAATGAGAGAGTTTTTGGTTTTCTACACCATTTTTACATCTCTTTAACAGTGATAATTTCAGTGTTAGTTTTGGACTTTACTCATTCTTATAAAGCACAGGCATACATGAAGTTGTAATTTGAAGACCTGTCGATTTATGTTAACCCCATGAATTTCATAAGGTTTTCTTAGGCAAGGAATACTCAAAAAGTGGTTTTGCCAGTTTCTTCCTCCAAAATATACTCTGCATCACCTGGTAGTTGGGGGTGTGGTCTCCCATCCAAGTACCAACCCCAGGATTGACCCTGCTTAGCTTCCAAGATGAGATAGGATCTACTGCCTTTAGGGTATACTTTGTTTTAATTTGTCCTTTTATTCTACTACAGATCTTAGATATCACTTAAACCTATGGTTAATCTTCATCGTAAAAACCTCTGAGTACTGAATTTGCATTTCTTCCAGTATTTCTGATTAAAATGCAAGATGCATTTATAACAATTAAAGAAGTACAACACTGAATTATGGCCTTAATAAAGGAAACCTTAGCACCTAATCTTTATACAGCAGGGGCAGGGAACATGAGGCACTCCAGATGTTTCCAGTCTTGCTGTACTGGCTAGGACTGATGCGAGTTGCAACCCAAAAACATCTGGAGGTCCACAAACTGCCCATTTCTATTTCCTGAGGACTAGAGGTCCACAAACTGCCCACTTCTATTTCCTGAGGACTAGGACCATATAACATAACTAACAGTGGATGTGATCTACAGATGGTCACCATTTATAGCCTTATCCACCATGAATTTGCCTGGTCTCCTGTAAAGTCATCCAAGTTGATGGCCATCACTACATTTTGTAATAGTGAAGACCATACTCTAAATATATCCTCTGAGGCTGCATCCACATTGTAGAAATAATCCGGTTTGACCCCACTTTAACAGCCATGGTTCACTGCTACAGAATTCTGGGAATTGCAGTTTGTTCCCAGAATTTCACAGGATTGACCCATGGCTGTTAAAGTGGGGCCATGCCAGTTTATTTCTGCAGTATAGATGCAGCCTGTGAAGAGGTCCTATTTATTTGTCTATCCTATTATCTCTACTTGGTTTTATTGGCTTAACCTTGTCCGCTTACTCCACACCATGCATAACTTCACACATTCGCATACTGCCTTACTTACTTTTCCCACTTAACTAGACGATCGTGGCCTAAACCTTTCCTCATAGGGCAATTGCTCAAGCCCTTGATCATTTGAAGTGCTCTTTTCTGAAACTTTTCCAGTTCTTCAACACCCCGTTTCAAGCAAAGTAATCACAAACATACTCTAAGAGTCAGAGATCTGTATAAACACATTATGATAGGCAACTCTAATTTCAGTTCTTTCCCTACTCCTCATCCACCATGTAATTTTCCTTTCCCCCCCAAAACAGCTACACACTGGCATGACTTTTCCACCAAGCTATTCACACAAATCCCAAATTGCTTTCCTGGAGTCATTGCTAGTTCTCTTTTAATAAGTGGCTGTGATGCCAGAATTTAGCCCCACATTTGTCTACAACGAACCACATCTAATACTTCATTGCTCATTTCCCTGGGTTGCAAATAGCCTTTTAGAACTCTGCACTGACCCTTTTTGTTTTAACTGCCCTAAATAGTGTAGCAAAGATGGCCATATCAAAAGTCATCTCTGTCTCCATAACATCTATGATCAAATTAAAAAGCAACCAACACTAATGCTACCAACAGGTGCAAAAACTATTTTCCACCTCATTTTCTTTAACTAGTTACCTCATAAGACTTCCTCTGATATGACTACGAAGGTCCAAAACATACAGCAGAAATAATCCAGTTTGAGAACGCTTTAACTGCCTTGGATCAATGCTAGGGAATTCTGGGAACTGTAGTTTTGTGAGACATTTAGCCTTCTCTGTCAGAGAGTTCTGGTACCACAACAAACTACAATTCTCAGGACTCCTTAGCACTTGGCCAGGGCAGCTCAAGCAATCTCAAACTGGATTATTTCTACAATGTCTTTTGGACCTAAGTTTCCACCAGATCACTACAGCACCTATAAATAAAACACCAAAACTCATTTAACCATAAAACTGTAATTCAAACCAGACCTCACTAATATGTTTTTAAATGGGATCTGGCTGCCTTTGGTTTAGCGAGCCTCTGGCACAAAGATCTCTTGATAGGTTGAATGAAGCCACAACCTCATTTTTTTCTCAAAGTGGAAGATTCCTATTCTGATAGTTATAAAAGCAACAACAGGTTTAGTATCTATCAGTCCCAGAGCATTAGGGATATAGGGGCAGAGGGCATAGGGCCTGCTCCAGGGCAGAGAGGATGCTTTCTAGAGTGCTTCTATCTTTAGGACAGTGGTTCCCAACCTGTGGGTCGGGACCCCTTTGGGGGTCGAACAACCCTTTCATAGGGGTCACCTAAGACCATTGGAAAACACATATTTGCATGTAGCAATGAAAATAATTGTATGGTTGGGGGTCACCACAAGATAAGGAACAGTATTAAAGGGTCACAGCATTAGGAAGTTTGAGAACCACTGCTTTAGGAAGATAAGAAAGCATTTCATTACCATCTCAAGCAGCCCTCAGTTGAGCAGCAGTTCTGCTAAAAAACAGACTGAGGAAGTAGACTTAAGTCTAAGAAAGCTCATGCTGTCAACTTCTTTCAGTTAGTCTCAAAGGTGCTACAAGATCTCTCTACATACCCAAAGAGTTTCACAGGGAGAGTTTCACCTCCTGGCAGCCACATCATTACAGCGCTGTTCTGCACACCCCTAGTAGCCACCAAGTGGAAGCTCAGCCCTATAAGATAAGGAGCCATCCTAGAGGGGAACTCCCTTGATAAAGCAAGTCCATGGCGCACAGTGGGTTGCGTCTTCTTTTCTTCGACATCTGCTCCCCTTATGGGCCCAAGGCAAGCATATCAGTATGCAAAGGGATCTTGAGACTCAGTCTACTGTCAATCATAATCTTATTATTAATCTTATTAGTAATTAGTAATATTAATATTATTAACTGTGGAAAACTGCCATGCATTCCTCAATGCAGTGGGGGCACAGTTATTAATATTACTAATAGTAATATTAATAGTAATTAATTATGATTTACAGTCGGCCGTTCTTATACACGGATTTTTTATACATGGATTCAAGCATACACGGTTTGAAAATGTTCCAAAAAAGTATACATTTACCTTGATGTTCCATTTTTATTAGGGACACCATTTTGCTATGTCATTATATTTAATGGGACTTGAGCATACACGGATTTTGTTATACACGGGGGATCTTGGAACCAAACCCCAGCGTATAACAACGGTCCACTGTACAACAGTTACTGATATTTGATGTCTCTGAACTCTGATGAGAGCATAGTTCCTGCCCTGAGACCAAATGCTTTGAATTTTTTGCAGCAAAAATACAAATTATCATTGTCGCATGCCTTTAAGTTCTTGCCGACTTATGGTGACCCTAAGGGGGATCTATCATGGGGTTTTCTTGGCAAGGTTTGTTCAGAGGAAGCTTGCCATTGCCTTCTTCCCCTGAGGCTCTGAGAGCTAAGACACAGACCATTGCCATCCACACAAACACTACAAAAACTGGTGTCAATTCTCTTCAATTCTCTTGACTCTAAAGGGTGAAGAAGCCATCTTGGGATCCTAGGGTGCATCTGCACTGTGGAAATAATGCAGTTTGACATCACTTTAAGTGCTGGAGCTCTCAGCTTCAGAGGACAGACAGCAATGGAAAACCCCCTCTAAAGAAACCTTGCCAAGAAAACCCTATGACAGGTTTGCCTTAGGGTCACCGAAGCTGGAAATGACCTGAAGGCACACAACGCAGACACACACACAGAGCTCCATCCTAAGGAATCCTGGGATCTGTAGTTCTACAAGGTCTTTCATAGTCTCCACTAAAAATCACTGGTGCCACCAGGGAAACCAGAGGGCCTTATTTTTCCTGGACACATCCTACATTTCAACCTTCTGTCCAGCAGAAATTCCAAACCTTCTTCCATTTTGAGCAAGACTAAGAAGCATGAATTTACTTCATCTGTGAGTGTTTTGAGCTTTTAGTTGGCCATGTCCTCCTTTTTGCATGCCTCATCCTCCTCTGCAGTGAGAAGATGTAGTCACCCTGGAGAACCACACCGAACAACAAATCTCCGACTTCCATGGGATGGAGCCATGGCAGTTTAAGTGCTGTCCAGGCGCATTAAATGTCTACAGTGTAGATTCCCCCCCCAAAAAACAATGCTTCCAACCACACAAAGCTCCCAATCACCGGCTTCTATAGGATGGAGTCATGACAGCTAAAATGGTATCGAACCACATTAAATCTACTGTGTGGATCCCCTCTAAAACGATGTCTCTACTACCCACAGTAAACTACACATCCCTGGATTCTGCAGCATGGAGCCATGGCATTTAAAATGGTGTCAAGCTGCATTAATTCTGCAATGGAGATGCCACAACAATGTCTCCAACTGCATAATAATAATAATAATAATTTGTTTTATTTATATACCGCTATTCCAAAGATCATAGCGGTGAACATCAAGTAAGCTAATTAGCAAGTAAGCTAATTTGCCCCCAACAGTTTGGGTCCTCATTTTAGCCACCTCGGAAGGATGCAAGCCTGAGTCGAGCTTGGGCCCTTTTGCTGGTCTTGAACTCGCAACCTTGTAGTTTTGAGTGAGTGGCTGCAGTACAGGCATTTAACCACTGCGCCACCAGCGCTCCTAAAACTAGCAATCCCAGGCTTTTACAGGATGGAGCCAGGGCAGTTAAAGCGGTATCAAACCGCATCAATTCTACAGTGTAGCTGCCCCCCGAAACACACAAAACTAGCAATCCCAGGCTTTTACAGGATGGAGCCAGGGCAGTTACAGCGGTATCAAACCGCATCAATTCTATGTTGCAGATCCACTCCGAAACAATGTCTCTACTCACACAAAGCTACACACCCCTGGCTTCTTCTGTACAGTGTAGCCTTGGCAGCTAAAGCGGTATGAAACCGCGTTGGTCCCACAGTGCAGACCCATCCAGGAAGCGACGCCTCTCAGCCATACAAAAACAACCCCCTTCCTCCCATGGGGAAACCAGCCTTTCCCCTCCAAAGGGATGGGGACTGAAAGGGCTCCTTCCTCTGGAGGAAGCCATAGAAAGGAGGGGACTAGCTGAGGAACCCACCTGCGCCAGGGTCTCCGCTCTCTGACGCCGCACCGACCGCCCTGGGCCTATTTAAGCGCCTGCGGAGGAAGGAGAGCCAGGAGGAGAAGGAGCAGCGACGCCGCGTCAGACTCAGCCTGGCCCTGCCTTCCTCTGGAGGAGAAGGACGCGCCGGCACTAGGACCCCCGCGGAGCAGCGCAGTCCCGGAGAAGCCACGCCCCCTTAACAGCGCCTCGACCAATAGGAATCCGGCAGGGCCAAGAGGCGCGACGGCGACGTAGCCTCCGCGCAAGGCCAAGGGGGCGGAGTCTCTACAGCGGGGAGGGGGGCAACTGCTGATTGGCTGCCCTCTGAGTGGGTTTGCGACACAGCGACCCCTATCTGCGGCTTGGAGTAGTGGTTTGAGCTATAAGCACTCTTATCTTGCTCCCTCATTATCAAAGTTTATTATATAAAAGACATATATAAAACAGTAATATATGTGTGTGTGTATATATATACACACACACACACACACACAGTAATATGTCAAATTAACAATTTGTAAGCCACTCTGATAGCCTTTTGGCTGAAGAGCAGGGTATAAATATATTATTATTATTATTATTATTATTATTATTATTATTATTATTATTATTATTATTATTATTATTATTATTATTATTATTATTTAAAACAGTAATATAAAAACAGTAATACAGTATGTAACATATAAAAACAGTACTGTACTACAAAAACGAATATATAACAAAACTTCTAATATATAAACTAATACATGACTAACATGGCTGCTAACACCTAAACTGATTTACAACATTTCTGTAGTATGTTTTGGGCCTAAGACTCTAGAGACCAGGGTTTGAATCCTGGCTCAGTGATGGAAACCCACTGGCTGGTCACACTCTCTCAGCCTCAGAGGATGGCCATGGCAAACTTCCTCTGGACAAACCTTGCCAAGGAAACCCCATCACAGATTCGCCTTAGGGTCTCCGTATGTCAGAACGGACATTTGGAGGCACGCAACAACAGTGACATTGCACCCAGTCAGCGTGACCTTCCTCCTTGTCCAGGACATAGTCCTACATTTCCTCCTTCTGCTTAGGAGGAATTCCCAAATGTCCTCCATTTTGAGCACCACCAAGAAGCATGAACTTATATTTATATGAATGTGTCTAGCTTTTGTTTGGTCATGTCCTACATTTTGTGGTGCCTTGTCCTCCTTTGCGGTTAGGACATCTGGTACACGCTGTAGCCAGCCAGTGTGGCGTAGTGGTTTTAAGTGTTGGACTATGACTTTGGAGATCAGGGTTCGAATGCCAGCTCAGCCATGGAAACCCACTGGGTGACCTTGGGTGCAAGTCACACTCTCTCGGCCTCAGAAGAAAGCAATGGCAAACCTCCTCTGAACAAGTCTTGCCAAGAAAACCCCACAATAGGGTTCACCTTGTTGTTAACTACCCTCAAGTCATCCTCAGCTCAAGGCGACCCTGTGGATGAAACATCTCCAAAACCTTCTGACCTTCACTGCTCTACTCAGGTCCTACAAACCCATGCCTGTGACCTCTATGGATGAATTCATTCATCTGGCTTGTGGTCCTCCTCTCTTTCTTCTGCCCTCAACCTTTCCCAGCATTATTTTTTCCCCCAGTGAATCATGCCTTCTCATGATGTGGCCAAAGTATGACAGTCTCAATTTAATCATCTTGGCTTCCAGGGAGATTTCTTACTTGATCTGTACTAGGACCCATTTGTTTGTCTTTTTGGCTGTCCACAGTATCCTCAGCACGCTTCTCCAGCACCACATCTCAAATGAATTGATTATATCAGGTTCATCTTAAAGTTGCCATAAGTTGGAAAAGACTTGAAGACCTATGACAACTACATATTTGTTATCGTATGACCTCCCTCTTTCTATTTCTGCAGCAGGTCAATAATGGAAATGGGTAGAATGCATTCTCTGAAGTTCAGAAAATTATTTTCGTGATTATCGGGACATTCCACTTTTCCTCCCGTAGCTGTTTGTGTACATCTAAATTTATACAGACATATCTCGGGTAAGGATGACATTTCATCTATTTAATGGAGTGAGTGTAATCTGAAGAAATTATGTCCTAATACATTTAATCATTAAAGCATCATGATGGCTGTTTTCTTTTCTTTTTCTTTTTTTGTATGTGTTGTAACCAGCTCAGCTCCCCCCTCAGAAATCTGTTATATTGGCTCCCATGCAGTTTTAAGGAATGAGTCCACTCACAAAAAACAGGCTCAGGTACTAAAATCTGGTGAAAATTATGCCCCGGAAGCAAGAGTTCCCTATTCATTACGCATACACAGTCTAGAACAGCTGACAGCAATACAGTTCTCTTTGAGTTTGGTAGAGCTTATTCCTGGGTAATATTGTAATATTCCTGGTTATATAACTTGTAAGAAGTGCAAAGTGAAAGAACAAATCCTATCATCAACTATATCACTGCAAAGTGTTATTCCAAACAACCAGAGACGTTGGTGAAAGGAAAAAGTACTGTAAATACTACAGTTCTATGGATGCAGGAAGGCTTAGTTCTGAAGTGAAACAGAATTCAACAGATTCTCCAACAAATATAGGTAAGGATTGTGCAGCACTGTGAGGGCACCTGGAGAGGCTCTGAGTTTAATGATATGAGCAAAATGTGATAGTGGGGAGAGACTTTAAAAGTATATGTTAGCATATATTGCTCTTAAACTTCCATTTTAGTAAACTTCACATTAACATATGCATAGATCTGCATTAGTGTTGCACAAACACAGAGTGATATTACCTTGTATCTCATGAGAGTATTTTGTTCCATGCTCTGGTTTTATAATTCAGGGTATTGCAGTTAGATTTTAAAATCTGGTTTGTGTCTGTAATTGTGAAATATGGGTGCCTGTGGTTACAGATTTTGTCAGATGTTAGTAATTCCCAGTCCTGCTGTCCAAGGGTCCCTTCCTCATTTCTACACATACCCAGGAGGACTAGTTTCATAATTTCCAGCTTCCACAATTCTTTACTTGTCCTTAGCTAAACGTGTTATTTTCCAAATAGAATTACCAAAGATTGTAAAATACAGTATAAATAATATTGATTCATTAACTTCAGCCTTTCAGTAGTGACTCTCTTTCAGTAGTTAATGTTAAATTTTGCAAGTGGTGACAAAATGGTACAATGTATTACAGAGGCCAGACTGGATTCAAAGGTGGGTGGGTGAGTTTTCTGTGTAGGTATAGCAAGGTTTGGGGTGAAAAGGCAGAGGTGCAGTGGTCTATTGTGATTCCATCTTCACACCGGTGCACCACCTTGGAGTTTCCTGGGGTCAAGTGTGTGTATGTATCTGAAAATGTTTAGCCAGGCTAGAATAGGGATGCTGTTGGTCCACTACTCACACTGTGGCTCAACAGTCTCCCTTCCTAAGCTGGCTGAACTGGTCTTCACCAGATATCTCATTGTGCTCTGGGACTGGCAACATCCAGAGTGAGACTGCTCTTTCAGGAGCAGCTCAGGACTTACATGACTACCCTGGGTCTGTCCCAAGCAGTATCTATGCCTACCCATATTGTAGAATACACACTCTAGGCTTAGTTTTCTGTCCTGGGCAGGATGGTGGTAATTTGGCTGCAGAGGGACTTTCCATAATTCTGTTCTCATGGACAGATCACAGCCAGGTGGAGTTTAGACTCATTGAGACTTAGATTCTCTGTAGTGGTGGAGGTAAACCCACCAGATGACCTTGGGCAACTCATTCTCTCTAAACCCCCTCTGAAAAATCCTGCCAAGAAAACCCCATGATAGGTTCACCTTAGACTAGTCACCATAAATTGGAAACACCCTGAAGACGCAGAACACAACAGCAGTGATGGGATACTGATTAAGATGGCCCACGCCAGGAGACTGATGGATCCAAATAGTTTCCTGGTGCTCTTGGGCAATTTCCTGTTGCTTTGGCAGGGTTTCCTGTTAAAGCTCCAGCTGGCCTTGAATGGAGAATTGGCCAGGGTGATGGACACAATCGCATCTGAGAGACCCTTTCCATAGAGTGGAGCCAAGTGAGTCCCCTTGTTTACTAGGGAGGTAAGGATGATGAGGCAGAGACTAGAGTATTGATAGTACAAATACTTAGAGAAAGTCTAACCAAACCTAGGCCAGAGCCCATGGGAAAGCCTATGCTGGCAGCAGAGAACTCAAGTTTATTTGCCACCATTACATCTGCCCAGTGTTATCCGCTGGAACTATCTCAAGTGGTCAGGGACCATCTATGCTTTGCTCCACAAGAAGAGAATGCAGACCACTCAACAGCCTGCTGTGAAGAATCTGGACAATACTTTGCAGATAAAATAATTTCAGTCCAGTGAATGTAACCTTGGCTCCTGGTTGTGCTATGTTATTGGACAGATTTCAGTTTGTGCAGCTTGAGAATGTGGATAGCATCCTTGGAAAGGTCAGAACTATCACATATGTATTGGTCCCAGGTCAATACCCATGGGCTGCTCAACTACATTTGCAACAAAATAGGAAATCAAATGGATAACAAGAAGTGAAAATACAGGCTTTAATGTGGTACTCTGGTGATTTAATTCCATGTTCATGTTGATATATTGTATGTTTTAACTTTGTTATATTTTAATTTATTAAGTCATCTTGAGTCCTTGTTTTTGGGAAAATGCAGGGCATAAATATAGTTGTTGTTGATGATGAATAACGTTCTTTGCTTTTGTGCTGAACAATACTATTTATTTTCTTCTGGAAGACAAAGAACTTTATCACACTTTTTCCCCCTTTATGGGAACTGGAAGAGGACTCTCGGGGCCGCGCGTGACCTGTAAAAAACGGATTTTATCGCACAGTGAATCGTCTTCAAAAGGGCCTTGTTCCATTCCCCCGGTGCCAAGCTGTTCCCGTTCACTGCTGAGGGGCATGAAATGTTCTGGTTGGAAGTCTTCCAACCGAGGAAAATAGCACCCCTCAGCACTGAATGGGGATGGCTTGGCGCCGGGGGATGGAACGGGGCCCTTTTGAAGACGATTTGCTGTGCGATAAAATCTATTTTTGCAGGTTGTGCGCAGCCTCGAGAGTCCCCTTCCAGTTCCCATAAAGGGGGGGAAAAGGTATGTGATAAAGTTCAAAATAGGGGAGAGAAGAAACAAGAATTGGGTCTAACCATTTGGAATATCTGTAAGCTATTCATGCCACAGTGCATAGGTTTCTTTTAAATTGCATATATTAGTTGTTAAATATACATATGTGCAATTGAACCAAATTTGTTTGTGTATTTTCACCTGAGTAGTTGAAAATGATTTGAAAGCACACAACAACAACAAAATAGGACAGCAAAAGGAAACATAAAATAAATTGTGAGTCTCAGAATCTGCTGGGGGGTATTATGATTATGATTATGATTATTTCTTACCCACCTCTCCCCATGGATTGAGATGGAGAACAACAGCAGACCAACACATATGCAACATCAATTAAAACACACACATCAATTACAAGGAACAAACAAGACACATATATATTAAAACAAACCACATTTAAACATTCATCATTTAAAATTTACAATTTAAAAATTATCAAGATAGGTCTGCCAGAAGAGACTGGTCTATAAAGCTGTTTTAAATTCACACAGTGTATTTAGCTGTCAAATAGCAAATGTCCCTGGCCGACAGTTGCCAATCTAGTCCTGGCTGAGTGGCGTAAATGTCCCCTCAAGATCTGAGTGTATGAGGTAGATTATACAGGAGAAGATGATCCTGTAGGTAACCTGGATGCTGGATTCAAACAATGTAGGGCTGTAAAAGTAACAGCCAATATTTTGTACCTTGGCCCATAACTAACTGGCAACTAGTGGAGTAATTTTGATATTGATGTGATATGATCATTGCTGAATGTCTGAGTAACCAATCTGGCTGCCGTGTTTTGAACTAATTAACATTTCTGAACTTGGTACAGAGGTAGCCCGATATACAGTCTATTGCAGAAGTCCAACCTTAAGGTTACCACAACGTGCACTACTGTCTTGAGATCCTCCAGCTTTAGGGAGAGGTGCAGCTGGCATAACAGCCAATGCTAATAGTAAGCACTACAGGCTGTTGCATCTGTCTGAGCTGTTATTTGGAGCAACAGATCCCCTAAGCTGCAAACACAGGCCCAAAACAGATGGGCAGACAGGGGCAGCTTCCAGCCACTCCAGGGGCTTGGTGTTTAGATGACGCATGTCTCCGGAGCTCCTGGAAGCCGCCCTGGGGCTACCTAAGGTGGCCCATAACTGGCTTTAAAAGGAGCAGAAAATAATTTGGGACTGTACCATTTGGGGCCGTGGCAGAAAGCACCCTTGGGGCCACAGTGTGTGTTTGCCATGGTCCTGGGGTGATTGGGCTGGGAGTGGCTTCTGACTGCTCCTGGATGCCTGTCTGTTTCTCCCCACAGTCTTTCAATGGAAGTGTAACCCCATCCAGGATTGACTGAGACATCTCCAAACCCAGGTTTGGTAAGCATCACTATCTTGTCTGGATTTGGCTTCAATTTTTTTTTTATCGTCCTCCAGGCATTCATTCAGAGGAGACACGGAAGCTGTATTTGAAGGCATGGAGAAATATATTTGGGTGTCATCATCATACTGACATCACCCCACCCCATGCCTCCAGATCATCTATCCCAGCAGTTACATGTAGATGTTGAATAGCATTGGGTATAGAATGACACCTTGTACTATGCCATATGACAGCTGCTTTTTTGAGGAGCAGCTATTCTCAAGCACCACTATCTGGGACCTGCCTGAGAGATAGGACCAGAACCACTGAAGCACAGTACCTCTGATTCCCAAATGCTCCGGGTATTCCAGAAGTATACCATGGTTAATGGTACTGAATGCTGCTGAGAGGTCCAGAAACACCAGCACACACTCCCCCTGTCTATGCTCAAGTGAAGATAATCCTTTAAGGCAACTATAGCAGTCTCTATCTTGCTCTGAAGCTGGTTTGAAATTAATCCAGATAACTTGTATCATCCAAGACTGCCTGGAGTTGGGAGGCAACTGAACTCTTAATCACTTTGCCTGGAAAAGGAAAATTTAATACTGGTCTATAGTCATTTAAGTCCAGGGCATCCAGGCAGGACTTTTTTTTAAAGAAGTGGTCCTACCACCATTTCGTTTAAACAGGATGAAAAATTTCCCTCCCTGAGAAATGCATTAATAATACATTGTATCTTAGCAATGGGTGGATTTTTCAAAGAAGTGGATTTCTGAAGGATTGTGAATTACTGTCCAAAACAATATATAAATATCTACATGCCAATACTTTTTTGTTCTCAAGAGTTGTGGTTGTTGTAATTTTTTTTAATTAAAGGCTTAAGGTGCAAGAAGAGATTGTTTTTTCTCCAGGCTCAAATAATCCAGCCTGTTGTATCTTTTTACAAACACAGGCTGGTTTATGTTTTTGTTTACATTTCTCAGAATCTCTATAAAGGGAAATCTGAGAAAAGCAAAACATATCCTTGCAATGCTGTAAATGGACTAATGCTTAATTCACAAAAGCCTATAGAGTGCAATTCAATTGCATGTTTTCAATTACATTATACACTCTTTTCCAAAATATACTGTGGGACTGGCAGATTGCCACAACCTAGAAATTTATCTACTTCACTTCCTCTCAAAAACAATA
The DNA here is from genome assembly GCF_019175285.1 of Sceloporus undulatus. Taxonomy (NCBI): domain Eukaryota; kingdom Metazoa; phylum Chordata; class Lepidosauria; order Squamata; family Phrynosomatidae; genus Sceloporus; species Sceloporus undulatus. The sequence continues at coordinate 129,115,461 of NC_056526.1, read as the reverse complement.
ATATGAAACTGGCAACTTGGCTTTACCCAGTTCACAAAGATGTGCACTGTAGCTCTGGGGAGTGGGTGCATATTTTAAATGATAATGTGATAAGAATTGCAAAATTTCTGAATTGAAGGATCACATTTCAAGATTTCAGTCCTGATATAAAATCTTTAGACTTTGGGTCTGTTATGGTGGTGGTGGGGACGCAGGATATACATTTCATAAATATATAAATTAAATTGTGCCCCAGTTGGTGTTAATCACACCTTAGCAACTGTACTTAGGAGAGTAGTCCTTGTATCTTCAGCAGAACAGTTTGCTTTTGCAATGTTCCTTCCCTTAGAACCATATTATATATGTAATTTGCTTCCTTGTACCAGCTTGAAATTGCTGGGAAATAATGATAGCAAGCCTTTTGTTGTTAGTTTCACCCATGTGAGGACTGTTTCTTCATCTACTGGGAAGGGAAACATGACTGCATTAACTACAGCGCCGTCAAAATTCAAGGCCCACAAAATTGCTTTGAAAACCTAAATCCAGTTAACAACAACAAGCAGCACCTTTAAGACTGTTTTTTAAAACATTTTATTTTAGCATCAGCTTTCATGGATATAAACGTGCTTCTTCGGATGCAATACTGTGTGATATCTACATCTACAGATATAAAGACTATTTACAGTTGTGGGAGTGGGAATGAATGCAGTTGAATCCAGAAAGCTGGAAATCATGGCCATTGTCCAAAATTTTCAAAGCACTACATAAGGTGATACTGGTCTTTCAGATCTTTACAGTGGTCAGTTAATGATCGCATGTGAAAGGAATACATCTGCTTCTTACCAAAAGTCAGTTTCCTTGGGTTCAGTACCTTCTCTGAGAAGATTCCTTTTCTTATATGTGTAGTAGTGAGGACTATTGTATTAATATATTTAGGGTGCCATGAAGCCACTGTCTTTTTTCATATCTCCACTAGTGGGCTGGTGTTTGTGAAAATAGTTCATTTCAGCTATTTCTTTTTCTAATCTTCCTTTGTACAGTTGGCTCTTATATCCAAAGGGTTTCCATTCCAGTGTTTTATCATGTGTACATGATAGAAGGAAATAGTAAAAACTTGGGCGGGTTACAAACTGCCACTTGGGACGTCCGCAGGACGTCCCATTTTAAAAAAGGGGCGTCTCTTCTAGATGCCCCTGGCTCTAGTAGGACTCTGTCCGTACAATATGGCGCCGGCCGTTCCACACGGCCGGCGCCATCTTTACGTATAGGACGCTGTGCATCCGAACATGTGGCAGCGTCTGTGACGTCATGAATGCGCCCCTGGTGCCTCGCGATGTCACAGAGGTGCCGCAAGAAGAAGCTCCATTTTGGAGCTTCTTTTTCGGTCCGTGCGGGAGCCGCGTGGTGTGGCTGCTGCGGCTCCCGCACGGAGCAAACGGCGGCGGCGGCGGACCGCCTCAAAGCAGGGGTTTATAACCCGCCATAATGTTGCTAAAAATATGCAAAAGTTGCAAGACTGACTCTGACTCCCTGTCAAGAGCATTCAGATGCAAAACTGGGTTTATTGCCATGTAATCTGTGGAAAGCTTCTTGCCATGTGAAGTGCTGGGAGGATTAGAGGGTGTACAGAACAGCCATTAAGGCTGGCCTGGGGCCGTAGCATCCACACAATACACATCCTCATTCTGCCCCCAGACCAACATGAAGCTGTGCGCACGGCAAACAGCATCATGGCGCTCCTCTGGCTCTGCATCTAGATGAGGCAGCACCAAAGGAATGCCGAAAAGCTGTGGCGCTGGCTACTATGCCGCCCTTTCCACAGCACAGAAAGGAACCACTTTTTATGGCTCCTTTTTGCGCCACTGAAAGGCGAGATTGGGGCCACGGTGTGTGGTTGCCTTGGCCCCAATCACATGCTAAAAGGGGTGGTCTGTACAGTCCTTTAGTTACCTTAAAAATCACTTAGTCCAATTATTTCTTGAATCTGATGAAGGGCTTTCTCTTCTCCCACACTTGGAATTTGTATGCTGTCTTCTTTATGAGAAATTATTTCAAAATAATTGCTTTGTGATTTACATATACTTGCTTGAATCTACTGTATTACATGTGATTTGGCTGCATACCATTACAGTATTTTGTTCACTGCTTCCTTTTGTTGGTTTAACAAGAATGCAGCAAAATTGTCTACTTTCCATCTTTAAAAGAACAATGAAAAGAGACTGTCTGTCCACTCCCTAGGGACTAAAAGCTCGTTTAAGTAGAGCCCATTTCACCTAAATAATTACAGCATGCCCTGTAGAAGCCTACACCTTCCTGCCAAACCAAACAAGGAAAAAGTTTCCAAAGTACAGATCACAAAGGGTTCAGAGAAAGTAATCAAATGCCAGAAACAAAACAAACATTCTGGGCACAACCAAGTATTTGTAAATGCACTTTCTAAAGAGCAAAACCAACATTTATTGTTATTAATTAGATCCCAAGGCTTTCCTTTTCCCCAAAGTTTCCTTTTTACAAAAATCCATGTAATGTTATCATAACTATTATGCTAAACAGGTTAAAATTCTATGTAGGCATAAGCCTTGCAAGTATGGATGCCAGTTCAGAATCTTCCCAGGCCCTGAGGTTTATGGGACAAAACATGAAGTTTAGGGGTGGCCCCGCTAATGTAATTAAACATGAAATATTAAGTACTAATCATAGTTGCTAACAGGTTTTCATTCAAATGGACACCAACACACTGAACCTATTTTCCCTAGCTGGAATTAAAGCAGAAATCCTAACCTATTTTAAGGTGAAATTAGACGTTTATTCCTTCTCACCTATTTAGAGAAAATTAGAATTTAATCTGATCCACTTGCTTCTAGACAGAAGGTGGATGCAGAGCAGAGGGTAAACCCTGGAGCCAGAAAGACTGAGATGAAAAGAGGAAGCTAACTATTAAATCCATTGATGCTGCTAGAGTAGAGAGTCTTTGCAAGTTGCAGCAACAAATCAATCAATCCTTGCAAATTGTAGGAAGTTACAACTCTCCTAGCTGAGGAAGAAATTTGCACCCAGCCCTTTCCTCTTGTCCAAAGCTAGCCCCTAGAAACTGGAGAATTTGCAGTCTTGTCTCCTTCATGGAGATGACCCGTGAAAACTGGTAAGTCAGAATCAAGCCCTGAGGTCTGCCAACTCTACCTGCAAAGTGAAGCTCTATTAATTTGTTTCTTGATTCCATCTTTACATTTATATTTTACCTTTTGTCTGAGGTGCTCAAGACAATGTATATAGCTTTTCCCTGCTCATTTTAATGGCTGAACAACCTGTAAAGTAAAATAGGTTGAAACTTGTGGCTGGCCCAAGGGCACCCAGTGAGGATTTCATACTTGTTTTTTTTTCCCCTTTCCTTTTTTTAGCCTAAGCTAGTATAAAAGAGGAAATGACTCCTGCACCTTTAATACTTAGAAGATTTAATCAGGTAGGCAACCAGTACTTCTACAAAAGTAACTTGTATGCGAGGGCCAGCATGGTGTAGTGATTTGAGTGCTGGATTACAACTTTGGAGATCAGGCTTGGAATCTAATTCACTCATGGAAATCCATTGGGTGACTTTGGACAAGGCACACTCTTTTTGCCTCAGAGAAAGATAAAGTCAAATCCCCTCTGAATAAATATTTCCAAGAAAGCCCCATGATAGGGTCACCATAAGTTGGAAACAACTTGAAGGCATACAGCAGCAACAACTACTACTACTACTACGAATCACTTTTATACTGGAAAGATCTTTGATATTTGTGGATGCACATATTCTTCCAAATTATATCCATGAGACATGGAGTTTAACTAATGGTCAATATGGTTGATCCTGAATGCTCTTACTGTTGCCGAAAGAACTGTATTCCGCGGCTGGAAAGAGAACATTCTCCACCTGATCAATAGTCAGAGACTCTCACTGCTTTAACTACTCGTTAACATCCATTTTCTAAATGCCATTTTTTTTTTAAAAAAATATGTTTTTGGAAGTATGGCCAGATTAAATTAAAGTATAGGTCTAGCAGAAACTCATATCCTGTGTATTTCATCCCTTTTCCCTGCATCTTTTCTTTCTTTGTAATCATACTTCAAAATTCCAATAAAAATATTTTAAAATAATAAGTATAAGCAAACATTAAATATTGTAATTGGAAAAAAACCTGAAGAGCAGAATAAATAGCAGAACAATATAGCAGAACAAATAGCAAAGTCAGTAGCATCAACCAATGACTTAATTTCATTTCTTGCATGTTCCAGTTTTGCCAGTTTTAAGCCTATGACTTTGTGGAATGGCTTCAGAATCACTATTATCTCATATAAATGCTCTGGATGTTGTCAGTGTGGGAGAACAGAGAGAGAACCATATTCTTTATTATTATTAGGTGGGGAAGGAGAGAAGCTGAAGATCAGCAACTAAATGTTGGTCGGCAAGCAAGTTCCAGTACTGCAAAGCTACAGGACAGAAGGATCAACTGTTGGACAGTCTGCATCTATCTAGAGAAGGAACAGTGTGTCACTTCTAGTTGTTGAGGGTTACTAAAGCAACACGTTAGCACTATGGTTGTGGAACAATTGGTTATATTTATCTTGCAGTCCTGATGACATGGGTAACCAGAACTATAGTCAGATTTCCAGCTCAGGTAACAGGATGAAACAAATAAATACCACATTGATTACTATATGACGCAGCTGGAAGTAGGCACCTGTCTTTTAAAAGATATCCCAGCTAATGTTTACGTACTTTCAAAAGGAGGTTACCAGAGAGAATACAGAATTTGAGCTAGGATCTTTACTTTCAACAACTGCGGACAGGATCACCTAGAATGAACTTCATTGCTTTGATTGTGGCTTATACTTAAGCAGATTTCTTTCAAATGCGTAATTGTAGAGGTGACGATTCTAGTGATTCTCAAGTGTAGGAAAACTGTGTAAACATTGCCAGTGTCAAACATAACTGTAAATAGTCATAGTACAAAAATCATAGCTTGAATGTGTTTCTTTGCACTCCAACTCCAAATAGCTATCACCTAACTCATCCCAGTAAGCATGATGATTAGGAGATTCATAGAGTTGTAATCCATAAGTAACGTTTTCAGGCTCTATATGCGGATAAGTAATGATAGACCCAAAGGTTTGAAGGTATATGTAATGTTCCTTCCCTCTTGAATCTTTATTTTTTCAAAGGACATTTTTGTACCACTTCTCTCTTTTTTAAAATAAAAAATCTCAGAGTGATGTGCAATAAAAATCAGATACAATCATAATGCTTCCATTGCTTCTCGGACTTTTGGCTATAATCAAGTTTAGTACAGTATGTGTGTATGTGCCTTCAAGTCAGTTGTCAGCTTATGCTGACCTCATGAATTTCACAGGGTTTCAAAGGGAAGGAATACTCAGTGGTGGTTTTGCTGTTCCATCCTCTAAAATATAGCCTACAGTACCTGTAGTGTCCTAGAACAGATCAAGCCTGACCTGGAAGTCAGGATGACTAAATGGAGGCTGTTGTACTTTGGCCACATCATGAGAAGGCATGAATCACTGGAAAATACAATGATGCTAAGAAAGGTGGAAGGCAGTAGAAAGAGAGGAAGACTGCATGCGAAATGGATAAATTCAATCATGGAGGACATAGGGTTGACCCTGCAGGAACTGAACAGAGTTGTTGAAGATAGGGGTCTTGGAGATATCTCACCCACCACAGGTTACCATGAATTAAGGTTGACTTGAAGATAGTTAACAACAACAGCAGTGTGGCCAGTGTGGGATTCTGGGAGATGTTGTCCATAGAGTAACTTTCCAAAGCTGAGGAAAATAGTAACTCATCACAGGCACTCCTGCTTCCATAATAGAGTGTCAGTTCACAGTTACAAAACTAATATGCCCAGTGTCCTTCTTAAAGGCATTTAAGGGCTACTGATAATTAAAGAAGCATTTATAGTGGCATGAGTTTATATGAGAATTTTTTCAGAAAAGAGTGACATTTTATTCCTATAGTTTATGCTTTATTCTAAAACTGATAAGATAATAGCAGGAGCAAATGGAATTAAATCAGATTCAGGGTTCTTGTTGTTTGCCTAACTTCTGTTTGCAGTGGAACATTTTTCAGTGCATATGTACATCAGCCCAAGTTACATAGCACAAATGCCATTCTGGACATGCCGAGAGTGATAAATCTTTAATCAAAACATTATGTATACTGTAATTAAAAGCAGTTTATCATGGATAACACATCCTGATGTTGCTTCCTGTGAATTTGGTTCATTTTATTGCATTTTAAGCTGCAGCAAGAGTTCTCTGAACCCTGGATGACATGCCAAAGGTTTATAAAGATGCGGCTTTTTGTCTATATAATAACATACTCCATTAGAATCCTTTACTATGGTGCAAATCCAGTGTTTGTCGTTGTTGTCCAAAAATGAAACATATTTCATATTTCATGATCATTATCAAGGCACTGACTATATTGCTAGCAAAGCAGCTCGTAACATTTATTAAGCTTCATTGAGAATAACTGTACATTAATCACTGAATGTGTGCAACATTATAAAACAGCAGGGGGTTATCTCTTTAAAAAAAATACAGTCTGCTCCCCGTATCCACAGATTTTTTTTATTCCATGGATTCAACCATCCACTGCTTGAAAATACTTTTTGAAAATAAAAATTCCAAAATTCCAAAAAACAAGCCTTGATTTTGCCATTTTATACAACGGACACCATTTTACTACCTCATTGTATATATTGAGACTTTAGCATCCACAGATTTTGATATCCTGGAACCAAAGCCCAGTGGATACCAAGGGCGCATTGTATATTAAAACTTGAGATTCAAACATAGCATGTAACAAGGAAGACCTATCAATGAATATCTGATGCTGGTGAACAGATTATGATTACATTCAGTAGTAACAAAAAGGACATATCGTAAAACATTGGAATGTGACTCGTTCAGGATTCTGGTCAGTCAGCCATGTCCTCCAGTTATTGTTGGACTGTATCTCCAGCAACCCTAGACAGTGTGAGTGACTGTGAGGAATGCTAAGAGCTGCAGTCCAAAGACATCTGGAGGGCCACACTTTGCTCATTCTTCCTTTAGAGCAGAATTGACGGGCCTTAAAGGTTGAAATACTGGCAATTCTTTTTTTGGTCCTCCCCCTTTCCAATGGTGATGGGGGTCTGGGGTGCACCAGGGGGCTTTGTGTCTTCCATGCCCTACAAGTTTTCCCATTTTACCTTAGGGTTTGTACCCTAAAGTGTTGTTGTCCTTCTTCAACTCAAGTTCTGTCAAGCCTGCCGATGCCTATTCTTGAGTGTGAATGGAGCAACTTTGTTGAGTAAGGATCGCCACTAGAAAAAATGTGTTTGTTCTTATCTGTTTTATATCCCACCTTTCTGCCAGCACAAGACACAAGGTGGCTTACAACAAATTAAAACAAAATAGATATAAAAAGACTATTAGTGCAAAAAATAAAACAACAACAACAATTAAACATAAATTCTATTAAAATACAAAGTTTAAATAGTTTAAAACACATTAAAAAACACATAATAAAAAAGATTAAAGCACAGCACACTGTATTGAAACCTCTTTCTGCCATCACAAAGTTAACAGCCTGGATAGGTAAAAATGTCTTTGGCAGAGCAGAGAGGAGCCAACCTAACCTCTGGTGGGAGGGAGTTCCACAACTGTGAGCAGTCACTAAAAGGTTCTTCCCCTGGGGGAACTTTTTCATTATTTTTATGTTCAGTTGCTTCCTAGTGTGAACTGTTTCCTGGGCTGAGACTAGATTCAAACCCTATCACTACACTGCAGATCCAAGCATTATGTTGGCACTGTAGGAGGATGTTACTTTGGTAATGCAGGCAGATGGCCTGGAACAAATATTTGACATCAGGCAAGTGGTTAATTAATTGTTTCTCCATTCTTGTCAATACAACAGCACATCCCTGTCAGCATATTACAGATAATATACTGCTATTAGATTTTTAAAGGAGCAATTCAGTCTTTAAAAAGTCTTTCCTAAATATTCCACATGACCATGAAAATTTACATTCCTTTTAAAAGGAGATGCAACAAAGAGAATCATTGCATAAATCCTAGAAACAAAGTCATACATTACCAAATATTTGAGTTGGGTCCAGCAGGTGACAGGACTTCTGCAACTCTTTTAAACATCTTCTCAGCTCTCTTTTTCATTCTATGACTTCCTTTCTCTTAAACTGCCTCCAAGATCTATTTTTATGTCTGCAAATATGCAACAGCATTCCAGACTTGTTACACAGGGGGTTATTGCAAGGATTAATGAACTTGGCTGTCTAGGCAAGATCATCTGCTAAATTCACTGGAGTATTTGTGTGTTGTCTGTTTCCTCTTTCAGCAACAAAGCAGTGGCGGGTTACAGACGGGCAAAAAGGGATGTACTCATGACGTCATGAAGGTAGAGCCTTCAGACGGGCTTTACCTGAATGCCGTCATGAACACGCCTCCCGCACGCCCCAAGCGGGAAGAAGCGGCATTAAAAAGGTGCTGCTTTTTTCCGCTTCTTTTCTGTTTGATACGTACCTGCGCAGCTCCGTCTGTAAGCTGCTGCACCGATACGTCAGAATTGCTACGCCGCAAATATAAGTTGCCGGTTTAAAAGCTCCGTGTCAGCTGCGTCGCATAATGGGTCGGGTTCCCGGGACATGCGTGGTTTGCAGTCAAGCTTTAATTGCAACGTCCGATGCCATGCAGCTGTGGAAGCTGAGGCACAGCTGCGGCGCATTTTAAGCCTCGTAACCCTAACCCTAGAGCCACTTGTGCGCATGCGTTGGTAGAACCGCGGGAAGTTGTAAGTTTTGCCGGCAGATGTTTTGGTTGTAGAAAGTGAAAAGGGAAAGTTTGGGATTTAAAGTGACCCCCTACACACATTCCTGCGCCATTTTCACCTGGGAACGGGCACAGTTTGGCTGCTCCTGGCACAGCTGTGTGGCGGCTCCCCTTTGCCACCAGGCAGGATGGCTCAGCCATCCACCAGCACCCCGAAAAAAGGCAGGGGGATGTCTTAGTCTCATACTGAGACGGCTGACATTATAGCTATATGGTCCCAGAAACTGGAGTAACTGCAGAAACTGGAGCAGTCCTACCTGAATGCTGACACATATCGAGAAGTGGAAGAAGCCATGAGAGCTGCTGCACCGGTACACCAGAATTGCTACGCCGCTACTTTAAGTTGCCCATTTAAAAGCTCCGTGTCTGCTGCGTCGCATAGTGAGTTGGGGTCTTGGAACATGCGCAGTTTGCAGTCAGGCTTTAATTGCAACGTCTGCTGCCATGCAGCTGTGGAAGCTGCGGCGCATTTTAAGCCTCGTAACCCTAACCCTAACCCTAACCCTAGAGCAACATGTACGCATGCACTGCTTGGAAAGTTTGGACTTTAAAGTGCACCCCTACACACATTCCTCTGCCATTTTCACCTAACAATAAAAAACGCTAAAACTGTAAATATTGACATATGTACAAAGGAGGTGAGGGGAGATGGCAGGGGGACAGCGGTGGCAGCGGAGACAGCTGTGGCTGCGCATTGCAGATTCAGCAGGAGCGCGGGGACCAAAGGAGAGGAGGCATCCATGATGCTGGTGACATTGGCAACGTGCAAGTGGACAAGGATGCCAACACCAGCTGATCACCAGCTGGCAGGAGACCACCATTGTTTTTGGGCAGAGCGGGGGGGGGGGGAAGTTTTAAAGGGGCTTGGGCACTTTAAATGCGCCCATAGGCTTTCTGCTGCCGCTGCTTAGCACTGCGCAGCTGCGCATCCGCCAGCCAGCAAAGGAAAAAAAAAAGTACTACGAAGGGCGCCCCCCACCCTTTTACAAGGAGCTGTATGCTTTCATTAAAAGTGATGGAAGCATCAGGCCCAACAGACTAGCCACCAGTGGGGAGCGTGTCAGGGTCCCGGCGGGCCAACCAGCCAGAACAGAGCCTGTGCTGGTGGAGGAGGAGGAGGAGGAGGAGACCCCGGAGCTTGAATGTGCCCAAGACCTTTTGATGCCCTCTAAACTTGCCCCCAAAGGCAAAGGGCAACTAGAGGGGGCCTGGGATCAAGGGGCAGGGAGCACTGACAAGGCACTAGGTCCCATGATGTCCCATAAAGACATCATTTCGCCTCCCAGGGCATGTGTTCCCTCCCAGCCCTATCTACTCTATTCTACCCTTCCTGTTCTCTCCTCCCACCATGCCTGGCTCACTGGTCCCCAAACCAGCAATGTCCAAACTCTGTCCTCCCAGGCATTTGGACTTCATCTCCCAGAATCCCCAGCCACCTTGCCCTGTGGTCTGGGATTCTGGGACATGAAGTCCAAACGCCTGGAAGGACAGAGTTTGGACATTGCTACCTCACACCACTCCTGCCTAGCTTTAGAGTGCACAGGGAAAAAGTTTAAAGGGGCTTGGGTGCTTTAAATGCGCAGACAGGCTTTCTGACGGCAAAAGAAAAAAAAAAGCCGCGGTTTGGGCCGCCCGTGAGGAAGCTGCCTCTCTTTTTGCAGCGTCCTCCGAGGCGGCGGTTTGGAAACTCCGGGTCCGAAACGGACCCAGGTGAGGCGTCTTCACTGCCCCCCGTGTGGAAGCTCCAACACCTGAAGCACGCCCCCGGGGCGGGCCGTCTGGAGGCTCCGCATTCAGCTGAATACACCTCCAAGACGTCCTCCCCTGGCCGTCTGTAACCCGCCAGTGAACACGCAGTGAACATGCAGTGCATGGTTATGAAATGGACACCTGGACATCACTGTGGAAATAATTTATTTGCTTTCATTCCAGTTCAGCTAGTAAATAACTGGGCATTCCAGGCTTTGGTCAGACCTCACCTGGGCTACAGTGTCCAGTTCAAGATGATTACTGACAAGCTGGAGCGTGTCCAGAGGAGAGTGACCAAAATGGTGAAAAGTCTGCAAACCCTGTGAGAAGTGGCTTTGGGAACTAGGTATGTTTAGCCTGGAGAAGAAAAGGCGACGTGATAGTCATGTTTAAACACTTGATAGGATGTCATATTGAAGAAGGAAGAAGCTTGTTTTCTGCTGCTCCTAGAGCAACAGATTTGAGCTACAGGAAAAGTGATTCCATCTAAAGTTTAGATTGTAAACATTAGGAAAAATTTCCTGACAGTAAGAGCTGTTTGGCAGTAAAATACATTGCCTTGGAGTGTAGTGGAATCTTCTTTGGATGTTTTTAAACAGAGGCTGGATGGCCATCTGTTGGGGATACTTTGATGCTGTGTTCCTGCATGGCAGGGGGTTGGACTGGATGACCCTTGTGGTTTCTTCCAACTCTATGGTATGAGTCTATGACTCTGGAGATCAGAGTTCGATTCCTAGCTTGGCCATGGAAACCCACTGGATGACATTTGGTGAGTCACAGACATCCCCAGAAAACCCCAGGATAGGTTCACCTTAGGATTGCCATACGTCAGAAACAACTTGAAGGCATAAAGCAACAACAAATTCTGCTATCGACTACAACAACATAATAGCCCAGAAAGGGCTCACCCAGAAAAGAAAAAAATATCTGGAAGTATCAAGAGTTTCCAGTTGTTTTTTGTTTTTGTTTTTATTGTGGTCCAAAAGACACTGCAGAAATAATCCGGTTTGAGAGCACTTTAACTGCTCTGGCTCAATGCTAGGAAATTCTGGGAACTGTAGTTTTGTAAAATATTTATCGTTTTCTTTCAGAAAACTTTGGTGCCAAAATAAACTACAGTTCCCAGTATTCCCTAGAACTGAGCCAGGGCAATTAAAGCAATCTCAAACTGGACTATTTCTGCAGTGTGTTTTCGACCTGTACCTGCATATCCCTAGATTTGCAACCAACTATTGAAATATCCTGGCTTCCCTCAGTCCTCCTCCACTGTGTTCTTCCTCCTACCCCTCCCAATAATCTTGTATCACATGCAATACTTCATTGATTTCAATTGATTTTTTTACACTTTATTATCATTCAGAAGTTATAGTGCTGAAGTGTTTTAGCAATGTTCCATTAAACATTAGAATCATTTGTTTTGGTGCAAATATTCCCCTTTCCATTGTTTGATCTCTGGTGCATCTGTGTCCTGGAAACAATACCTGTTTTTACTGGTGGTGGCAACTGTATTATCTGGGATAATACAGATGAAGTGACAAGTAGTGGTACATTACATTTCAGAAAACTTTGGGTTAATTTAAATTGTCCTGGAGAGTAGGAATGAAAAGTTCTTGGTAATGCTGGGGATTTCCAGGATGAAATACATCAGGATGAAGAAGGCATCATGCGGATAAATAAAATCAGTTTGTACACGAACAAACCCTGGGTCTGTGTGCTGGGCCTGGAAGGTGATACAAAAATGTCTTAAATAGGTAATACTCCCTCCACTGACTTCTGATGCTGCTCGTAGTTTGAGAAGAAATATTGTGTGAGACCAAGAAGGTGGACCCTCTGGAGAATCTGGAACAGCCATTCTGCCTGCAGCAGTAGGGCTACCAACTCACAGGTGTTTTTGGGGGAGGGGGTGGCTTTTAAAGCTAGCGACTATGAAAATCTTCCCTTTGGCCTTATATCTGGAGGAGAGCTTTGGGAGCCCAATTAATACATACATAACATATATAAAATTTATTGAACCAATCTAAGACGTGTGATTCTCTAAGGGTGCCCATAAGCTCTAGTCAGTCATAGTGCTTCATTTCCATCTCAGTAGGAATGCAGTAGCCTCAGGGCTAATCACCTTCCCACTCCCTGATCATTATCTATAGCCAGGAAAATTCCAATGGTTCTTTTCAATGTCAATAATGTTGTCATACAGTTATACGCCTCTGAATGTTCCACACTTAGAAAAATGGACCTCTCAGGTAAAGCAGTATGTAGCAAAGAAGAGGAAAACAGAGCATATCCAAGTATTTCATGCACATTCTTGAAATGCTTTAATCTAAATCTTTGAGGGAAAATAAATGTGATATTTTTTCCTGTTTCTCCTCCCTCTCCACCCTGTATCCCATTTCCCTCCTTTTACCTTTTGTCTCCAATGTATTCAATCTGTTTTGTAAAACTGTATCTGTGGCTGACATTCCTTGGACTGCCAAAAAGGCAAACAAATGCAGATCAAGCCAGAAATCTCTCTAGAAGCCGAGATGACAACTCAGGTTGTTGTACTTTGGATGCATCACGAGAAGGCATGAATCACTGGAAAAAAACAGTAATGCTAGGAAAGGTAGAGGGAAGTAGAAAGAGAGGAAGGCCGTATGCAAAATGGATGGACTCTATTAAAGAGTTCACAGGTATGAGTTTGCAGGAGTTGAGCAGAGCAGTGGAGGACAGAGGCTCTTGGAGATATCTCATCAGAAGGGTCGCCCTGGGTCAAGATCGACTCGAGGGCAGTTGACAACAACAAAAATCTGTGGCTGAACTGTATTTTGTGGACTGAGTACAGTGGTCCCTCTACATTCACTGAGGTTAGGGGCAAAAGACCCCCGTGAATGTGGGAAAACTGCAAATAAAAAAGCACTATTCTTTTTACCTGAGAGAACACCTCTCTAGGAATTTTCAGGTCCTCCAGTGCAACTCTGTGGACAACACCTGCCAGAGGTTGATCATAGAATCATGCTGAAATGTTTTCTCTAGGAACTTTTAGGTTCTCCAGCACAACTCTATGGTCAATTTCTGACAGAGTTGTGCTAGAGGAACTAGAGATTCCTAGAGAGAATATATTAATCAAATCCGCAAATAATCAAATCCAGAAAAGTCAAAGCTGTAAATGTGGAGGTCCAACTGTATTAATTGTTGTAATGTTGCTATGGAGAGAGTGGGGAAATGGTAAGGGTGATGTTGGTGGGATGAAGATACTGGTCAGTGGTATTCAAAAGGTAACAAGAACATTAAATAAAATATTTATCAAAACAATTCTCTCTTGCCATATAGTATATTCTCCATCTATAGCATATATAGTAAAAATGGTTAATAAATTTTTTGCTATGATCTAAGTATCTTCAGTGTAGGCTAAAATCTTTGAGCACCAGGTCTGGAAATACCTGATTCAATTATCACCTTAAATATTTGACAGGCCATTCTCTCTAGCCTTCAGCTCTTTTGCTAGAAAACACTTTATGCAGAGTTACTGAGATAATGTCTGTGAAGTACACTGAGTGCTCAAAAAGCTGTATTTAAATACTGGGGAATCAAGTTAGATGAGGTGTAACAGTTTCATGATCACACGGCAGATTTGAAACAAGAGCTTATGCAACTGCTGAAGAAGTGAAGATTAATATAGGTTATAGTTCTGTCGGAAGGAGTGTCAATCTTTCTCATCCTTGTATTTTCCTAATCTAAGGCCTGTTACAGACTGCCAAAATAAAGCTGCTTTGGGTCTCCTTGGAGGTATGCTATTTAAATGATGCATGCATCCTAAGAATCCAAAAGCTGCACCAAAGCTGCACTCGTGCTTAGGAATGGAGTGTGGCTTTGGTGCGACCTCCGGACTCTTAGGACCCACGCATCATTTAAATAGCACACCTCCAAAGAGACCTGAAGCAGCTTTATTTTGGCAGTCTGTAATGGGCCTAACTCTCCCTAATCTAACTCTAAGTTTGCTATATCATGAGAAAACATGACTCACTAGAAAAGACAATAATGCTTGGTGGTGTAGAAGGCAGTAGAAAAAGGGAAAGACTTCATTCCAGATGGATAGACTAAATCAAGAAAGCCACAATCCTGAGTGTGAGATCTGAGCAGGGTTGTTGGTGATAGAGTGACTTGGATGTCTCTCATTCACAGGGTCACCATAAGTTGAAGTTGACTTGATGGCAGTTAACAACAACAAACTCCCCCCCCTTGTTATTTGCTTCATAGGAAAAAACAAAAAGGTGCCAAATTGTTTTGGGTTTCTCTGTGAGTGGAGCTATCAGTAGACCTTGCCCTGAGGGAATCTTTCTTAAGACTCCACAGATGATTGTCGAAATCCTCTAATACTCATGTGATGTGTCTGAACAGGACCTAAGATACAAGAGAAGGCAGAGGTGATAAGAAGAGTTGGCTCATTTCTTAAAACTTCATCAGCTAGGTAGGGGTTGAACCAGGTATGGTTCCAGATGGTGGACTTATGATTACCCTAAGGCAAACCTATCACAAAAAATTGTTAGAATTTGTTCTGAGGGGATGCGCCCTTGCATTCTTCTAAGGCTGAGAGAGTGTGACTTGCTCAAAGTCACCCAGTGGTTTTCTATGGCTGAGTGGGGATTCAAACTCTGGTCTCCCAATGTCTTAGTCGAACACTCAGACATGCTGGCTCAGAGGTGAACTTTGTTGTTGTTAACTTCTCTTGAGTCATCAACCACTGATGGCGACTGTGGATGAGGTATCTCCAAGACCCGTGTCCTCAGCTACTCTGTTCAGATCCTGTAAGCTCATGACTGTGGCCTCCCTAATCAAGTCTATCTGGCATGTGGTCTTCTTCTCTTTCTACTGCCTTATACCTTTTCTAGCATCATTGTCTTTTCTAATCTCATGATGTGTCCAAAGTACGACAGCCTCAATTGAGTCATCTTGGCTTCCAGGAAAAGTTTGGGCGTGATCTGTTCTAGAACCCATTTGTTTGATGGTGAACTGCTGTCAAAGACATGGTGAGCTTACCTGCTTTCCCCCCACAACTGTTTTTATTTTTCCAGTTATGCGGGGGGGGGAATGTGTGGATCATAGAGACAACATAGAAAGGCTAATAGCAGAAGACAATATCTTTAAGAACTTCTATTAAAATCTGTGAACAAACAAGGGCAACTTCGTACTTAAAGCCTGGTCTGGGGAAAAAACCTTGTGTCTGTATAAACCAACATATAGCGTCATTGTTGCAGATATAGTGAATCCACTTTCAGTTTTACAATCATTCCCCCCCCCACCAGTACTGGATCATGTCCCAATAAGAGGCGCAGCACTTGGAGAGCTCCAATACAACTCAGAGCAGCAGCAGAAGGTGTGGCCATAAAACCAAAAGTGGATTCACCGGGGTCATGTAGGGTCAGACCTACCAGCTACCCTTGGACAAGGCTCCAGACTGAAAAAAGTACCACAGAGCTAAATTGTGTCAGGGCCTGGAAATGGGTTCACTGTTCTCTCAGAAATATGCTACAGGAGCAGTGACGTGTAGGACATCAGTTGGAGTGTTTTAGTCTATATATCTGGAAATAAGCTCAGTCTATATATCTGGAAATAAGCACCAATATTACAACATGGCAGCAGTTTCCAGTGACCTTATTCCAGGCAGACTGGAGTAAGTAAAGCATCACCAAAACATCTCACTCCTCAGAGAATTATCATGTGGGTCTCACTGATTCCCTTTAGTTCAAGTAAACGGCAAGGGAGAAAAGGTTTGACTTCCTTCCCTCCTTGAGCAGACACAAGTCCAATCCGAATCCACCCCTCCCCTCTAGTACAGTCAGCCCTTCTTATACACGGATTTTTTATACATGGATTCAATCATCCATGGTTTGAAAATGTTCAAAAAAAGTATAAATATCAAATATCAAACCTTGATTTTCCATTTTTTAAATAAGGGACACCATTTTGCTATGTCATTATATTTAATGGGACTTGAGCATACACGGATTTTGTTATACATGGGGGATCCTGGAACCAAACCCCAGCATATAACAAGGGTCCACTATAGTTGCTTTCTTTAAAAATCTAGAACCCGACAATGGATTTCATGTAGTTTGTCTAATTGTGCCCTAAGTATTACACTTTTTACATCTGTGCCAAAGACCAAAGCTACGTTCTATGGCTAACTTACCTTATTTTTATTGGGCCCTGTTGAACACAGTATGCTGTCAATTGCAATGTTAAAAAGAAAAAAAGTGAGAAGAAAGTGAATCTTAAAAATGCAACTTTTTGTTTAAACATGTGACTTCTATCTGATGACTTTCTATATTTGTGAACAGCACTCTGCTAACTGTGAAACTGAGAGGAAATATCTTCTGTGATTAATGAAAAGTTGCCTAGGGCAGTGTAGAAGCTGTGGTTGGCCTAGAGATTTGTGGGGAATGATTCAGGCTTTCTTTTGAAATTGCTCTTGACTATCTTTAGTGGCAAATGCACCATAACATGTCCCTCATGACAGATGTCAATAGGAAAAACCGTATTTTCTGGCAGTAACTTACTAATGCCAGAAAATCCATCAGTAACCATACCAGACATTTGCATTTCACCATTTCCCCTTTTGTCATCTTATTTTATTGCTAGTTTTACTTAATATTTCTATGGCACCAGCAGCATAGGCATTAGATGCATGAACAGACTGCACCACAGTTCTTATACATGACAGTGGCGGGTTATAGATCGCCGCTTTGAGGCGGTCTGCCGCCGCCGCCGCTTGCTCCGTAAGGGAGCCGCCGCAGCCACACCGCGCGGCTCCCTTGCGGAGCAAAAAAGAAGCTCCAAAATGGAGCTTCTTTAAGCAGCGCCTCTATGACGTCGCAAGGCGCCAGGGGCGGACTCGCAACGTCATAGACGCCGCAACACGTGCGGACGCATAGCGTCCGATACGTAAACATGGCGGCCCCCATGTGGAAGGGGCGCCGCCATGTTGTACGTATGGAATACGTACTAGGGTTAGGGGGGTGCGGAAGCACCGCCCCTTCCTAACCCTAGTACGTATTCATTACATACTAAATGGCGGTCTGTAACCCGCCTTAGAGTAGTAGTTAGTGCCTATGCTGATAATGGCCTATAGGAATGTCTTTCTGCCTCCACTTTTACCATCCAACAACTGGCATTTGCCACTGATAAGCACATCTTCTGTGCCTCAGTTGGCATTAACTGTTTAAAAGTGAGGGATCATTTGAGAGACTGGCCATGCTGATTGGAAGATTTTGTCAGCTGTAGTTTAAAAAAGGAAAATTTCCAAACCCTGAGAATGGATTACCCCAGTGAGATTACTGGAAGATAATGAGCACGGAAACAGCATTCTCCAATCTGGTCCCCCACAGATGTGTTGAGCTAAAATCCAATGATTGTAGTTGCTGGGGAGGATAGGTGTTGTAGTCCATCATCTCTGGAGGGGATCAGGCTGGAGAAGCTTGCACTAAATAACCAGCTCCATGCTATGCACATTTACACAGAGCTCATGGTGTTAATGGATACTTACTCCAAGTAAGTGTATATAGAATTGTAAGTTCTGTCTCTTTTGCCTATGAGGTGTGTGTGAGGAGACTCATGTATAGAAAAAAACACAAGTGGCTGTTATGTGAATTACTGTGTTATGGAAATGTTGAACTATTCAAAATCATTCAATCTGTTGGCAATTTTGTCTTGGATGTTTACGTCTTTTTCTTATTGTGAGAGTACTCTGATAGACTTTTATTTTCTCTCACACTTAGTTTCATGCCCCCTGTTCTCAAAATAGTGATAGTGCAATGATCCTGAGGTCATTGTCCCTTTTCTCCTTCCTTCGTTTATTTCTTACAATTAAATATTGTACTTTTCCAGATAAGTTGCATAATATCTGTCTGTCTGGGTGATGGGTTCTGCTAGACTTTCAGCAGTCACAATCTTGTATATCACCTACAGATGTCCCCCACTCTTTGACAGTCTGTTTTTTGGAGATCCACTCTTTTGACTCTTTTCAATTCTAACTAGAACCCATACATTCAATCTCCTCTCTCTACTCATTTCATCACGTTCACATGACCTTCCATGTGCTTCTGCAACTGCACACTTTTTTTTTCCAAATCATATTTACAAAAAAAATCTTTACAAAGACTGGGTTATGCACTTTTAATGCTCTGGTCTTGTTAGCATACCCTGCATATTCCTAGGAAAAAACATACAGTAAAGTCTTTGTTACTTTACAAGATAACATATCCCCAGAGGTTAGTTTTCAGGTATAAATATTGGTCTCAAAAACCAAGCATCTGTGCACACATACAGTTGTCCCAGTATGTTCTTTGTTGACCTCAGTCTGAACTGCTCTCACTTTATATGGTCTACTTTTCAGACAGGTAAATATTGCCCTCCTTAAACCCCTCAAATTCTGCTATTCAGTTTACGTATTTTCATTTCAGTTAACTCTGAATGCTGTGTCTGTGTGAATTGTTATTGTGTGTGTGGGATTGCACTCTACATTTTTTTGAAAAATAAAACCTTTTTAATTCATCCAAACCTGGAGTCTTCTTAGTTAGCACCAGTATACACAGGTGCCAACAATCCTAAAGCTTACCCAGCAAAGATAATTTCTCCAACATTTAAAGTAACACTGCCAAACTTGGTGGAGGTCCCCAGTGCCCTCAGCTTTCTCTGGATAACAGTTCCTAGCCTGCCAAAAAGTAGGTTATGTCTATATTTCCTTCTTTGTTTCTTCATTTTTTACTCATGCTTCAAGCTGATAATTTTTCTTACCATTTGTGGTTCTGAATACAGAAAGTTTGAAAAGGTTTGTTTCAGGTCCATATTTGGATTAAAAAGAAAAATAGTGCAGAACAAGTACTGTTCTGTAGATAATGAGCACTAAACCAGCAATGGCTCTCTGCATTAATTAATTAATTAATATTTAATTTATATCCCACCTTTCTCCTGATATGTGATCCAAGGTGGCGTACAACACTGTAAAAACATGATACAATGATAAACCCTTAATATACTGTAAATATAAAATACAATTAAACTAACTAATTTTAAAACACAAGTTAAAACAGCATTAAAAGGCATTTAAAACATGATGAAATAAAAATACTACATCCCCTCCCCATTAAAAGCTCTATCCACTGTCACCAAATGCCTCCTTAAATAAAAACATCTTCACCTGCTGGCAGAAATAGAGCAGGGAGGGGAGCAACTAGACTTCCTCACAGAATCATACTGGAAAAAAAACACAGAATTTTAATAATATGGTAAAATGGCTAACATTTACCAGCGAAACCTTCCTCAAAAGCCATACATTCTAACACCATAAAATCAACCATCTACAACCAGGCCCTTTCCAATCCTGTTGGACTAAAACTCCCAACGTCTCCATCCTGAATTCCTCTTTTTGCTTCTGCATGGCTCCTAAAAGGCTCTTCTATCCAACTTTACACAATTATTCTCCAGATGCAATAGAATGGAGTGACTTCTGCTGTACATGGTAACCTCAATACATCATCATTTACTACTTCTTGGAAATGAAGAAATCTTTGTAAAAATTATTTCTGAGCATGTGGTAGCTTGCAATGTGAAATATAGGAATGATTTCACAAAACATTTGTACAATGTTAAAAGGGAAAAGTCATTGAGTAGCAAAAAGGTTTGCATAAAAGTTTAACAAAAGGAAAAAGGAAAAAAGAAAGCCAATTTTACTTTTCCCTCAAGGCAAAATGGTTCCTGGTGAGGTTCTTGTGTTGACAGGTGGAGAAGCAGGGGGGGGGGGGGGGCAGGCATTTCAGCTGGAATTCTGGGGAGTACATAAAGGGGAGCTCACTAGGCTGTGCTTCTCCCCTCGCAAGAGGAGTTTGACTAACTATGACTGTACCCACACTGCACAAATAATCCGGTTTGAAACCACTTTAACTGCCATGGCTAATTGCTATGGAATCCTGGGAACTCAAACTACAGATCCCAGAATTCCATAGCATTGAGCCATGGCAGTTAAAGTGGTGTCAAAGTGGATTGTTTCATAGTATGGATGCAACCTTTGTGATGGCCTCTGAGGAAGGCAGAGGAATCTGTTTTTGGGCCATCCACTAGTTCATTTCCAGGCACAACTTAAAGTGCTGGTTATGACCTATAAGGCCTTATGCAGCTTAGGCCCAAATGCTCTGAAAGATTGTATCTGCCTGTATGGACCTGCTGGACTTGAATGATCTTCTGGAGAGGACTTTGGGTTCATATGTTGTTCTTGTTGTTGTGTGCCTTATTACCACTTCCCTATCATGAGGTTTTCTTAGTAAAATTGTTCAGAGGAGGTTTGCTATTGCTTTCCTCTGAGGCTGACAGCATTGATTTGCCCAAGGTCACCCAGTGGGCTTCATGGCCAAGTAGGGAATAGAACCCTGGTCTCCAGAGCCATAGTCCAACACTCAAATCAACACACTGGCTTCCAAGTGCTGTAGCTCCATCCTATGGAATCCTGGGATTAATTGCTTTACAAGGTCTCTAGCCTTTTCTGCCAAACAGTTGCTAGTGCCTCACAAATCACATATCCCAAGATTCAGTAGGATGGAGCCATGGCAGTTAAAGTGGTGTCAAACTGCATTATTTCTACAATGCAGACAAACCCTAGGCATGGTCCCACTACTGCTACAGGCCTGTCTAGTGAGGACACAAGAGAGAGAGAGAGAGAGTTCTTGGTGAATGCTCCTACACTGTGAAGTTCTCTTCCAAAGGAGGCTAGGCTGACCCTCTCTCTGCTCTACTTTTGCTAGCAGATAGTGCGGCATAGTGGTTTGAGTGTTGGACTACAACTCTGGAGACCAGGTTCAGTTCATAGCTCAGCCATGAAATGTTGGGGCATGTAGAATCAGGATTAAATATTCAACATGCAGAAGACATGCACATGGAACAGGAATGTCACTGGAAAGTCTCTGCTGTGTAGCTCTGAGCAGGCTGCAAAGGAAAAATCTTCCCATGCAGAAGCTGCTGGCTGGATAAATAACTGCTGAACTGCCAGGTACTCACAGAGAGGACTTTAATGTTCCATTCTTATATTTACAATAGACTATCAAAGTGCTTTGCCAGACTCCTATATACAACCATCACCACACTGAGCATTCAACTCACTCTCTTACATACACATCCCCTCTTGGGGTTTTGAGTCCTTCTC
Source organism: Sceloporus undulatus (assembly GCF_019175285.1). Classification (NCBI taxonomy): domain Eukaryota; kingdom Metazoa; phylum Chordata; class Lepidosauria; order Squamata; family Phrynosomatidae; genus Sceloporus; species Sceloporus undulatus. The sequence continues at coordinate 129,093,683 of NC_056526.1, read as the reverse complement.
CTTTCTGGGACGTCACCCAGTTTCCTGTCACCTGACAGCTTGCAGAACTGAAGACTGCTGGTTTCACCTCCTGTCTCTCTGTCATCAGCTTCCTGTGACTCAGGACTCTCCAAATGTTGAGTCATCATGTCTGCCATCTGAAATCAGGTTACATTGTCACCTTTGTCCCAGTTCCAGGCTATAGCCACATCTCTGACATTTTCTGACCAGAGTGCTCTGTACTCTGACATGAAACCCACTGGATGCAATTAAATAAATAAATAAATAAAACCAAATAGGGCCCCTATCTCTGGGTTGCCCAGTTTGATTCACTTTCATTATATATATAAAAAAATCAGACCAGAAGAATGCTGTTGCTTGGAATGGCAACAGAAGAACCAACTTTTTGTGTGTGACTATTTTGCCAGACTCTGCCTTTGACCTACTATTTCTGCAAAAGTGAGCATTGGTACACTTGCGAGCATTATGTTAAGAATTACATGTTAGGAAACTTTCTTACACCATAACTTCTAATTAGATGCTGATGCTT
>NC_056526.1:128972834-129093144 GCF_019175285.1 Sceloporus undulatus | reverse complement strand
GATCTTTATTCAAGATACCAAACACACTAAAGTAAGGGTGAGAAAAGTGCAGCCCTTGGGCTAGGTGTAGCACCTTGAATCTACCCTAAAATTGCCCAAGCCCCTGCCCCCATTTTGCTTAAAAATCCGCATACTGTAGTGTTTTTTGTTCCCAAACCTTCTCATGGTTCAAAACTGCAACTAGATGCAACAATTTTGCCCCATCCCACCACATACTTCCAAATTCCTTAAAACAAAACAAAAGAAAACCCAGTAATAATCTGACATTGAAACTGGAAGTGACACAATGTCACTTCCAGTCAGTCATGTTGACTGTGCCAATATGACTTTCCAAATAGATATGGAAGTGAAAATTGGCACCTTCTGGAATTCCCCATTACCCTGAATTAAAAGTGTTAAGCGACATCAGTGGGACTTGCTATCATATGACATAGTTGTAATCACTGTGTCTAGTTCATTTCCTTCAGACTAAGGGTGGGAATCATGCAGCCTTCTAGAGATTGATGAACTACAACACCCAGCATTCCCCACCATCAGCTGTGTTGCCTAAGGCTTCTGGGAGCTGCAGTTTAGCAGAATCTGGAGGGTCACATGGTCCCCACTCTTGGCTTATATTGTGCAAAATGAAACCTTTTTCAAGAGATAATTAATCTTGCATACTCTAATTGATCTTATGGTCTCTTTTAGTACATGCCTAAACTTGCAGGCAAACAGTGAGTCCCTCTGAAGTTCATCTAGCACAATGACATGCATTAACAAAAATTTGGTTGAACCAGGGTGAATTTGCATGGATGACCTTTTCAGGTCCTACATCCATATCATCTCTTGATGTTTTTAAAATGTACCTGCATGGATTGCTTTTTCATTCCCAGAATCCACATGGTCTGCCAGTCTGTTTTGATGTGAAGTGGAAGGCTTTCTTGGCCGGCATCCATGGTTTTTTGTGGGTTTTTCAGGCTATGTGGCCATGTTCTAGAAGATTTTCTTCCTGACGTTTCGCCAGCATCTGTAGTTGGCATCTTCAGAAGACGCTTGCCTGGATAAAGTGGGTCTATATATACTGTGTGAGCCTGTTTTGAATTTGGAAAACAAAGATACATACTCAGTCTCTTCATATTTAAGGCATAACAAGTTGTGTTAAGTGATTTAAGTGTACAATTAAGAACGTAAGTACTTTTGTGGGTGCAAAAAGCAGCAGTACAAACATAAATTTTGCAAGACTGGAGGATCAAGAGGGCATTGTGCCATAGCTATCCACACATTGATCATCTTCTGCTTAGAGTACTGTACTGTTATGTGTGGAGCGGCCCTTGAGAATTAACCTGAAAACGTCATAAGCAGAGAATGCAGCTGCCAGAGTACTATGGTTATATTTCACTGGTGCTACATTGGCTTCTCTTCATTTCTAAGCTCATTTGAACCTACAAAGTCCCACACATCTTGTTGAATACTGACAGTAGAATAATATTACAGAAAATAATTTGGTGAAACAGATGATAGGAAGTAATTTAAACCAGGAAAATGTTAAGAGGAGAAAAGACTCAACTCATCTTTTTCTGGAGCAGATCCCCAATTAATAGTATGGCCAAAATTTAGTTATTCCAAAGGAATACTGACTCAGCCATACATCTTTTTTGTTTCTTGACTGATACTAACATGGAGCTTGCTTTAAACATATGACAAGCCAGTCTTTATCCAACAACTAATCTGGAAGTTATGCAATTAGTAGAGTATTTGTGATAATTGTATGTTCATGTTCCCATCTCAATCAGTTTCTACCTGTTGAACCTGATTTTATTTCGTTCTGCAGGAGAAAGTTATTTCTAGTCTCTGTAAGTTAATAAATAGCTCTTTGCATTTGATCATAATAGGTTCACCTTTAGGGTCATCATAAGTTGGAAATGAGTTGAAGGCACAACAACAACAGAGTACCATTGTAGTGTGTGGAGAGCACCTCCCTTATTGTTTTCAAATAGACTTTAAAAACCTTTTTTTTCCAGGTTGCTTTTAAATGATTGTAGGTTAATCTTTCATTAATGTGAGTTTGTATTGCCAAGGCCTTATTAAGTAAGCCTCAAATTCTGTACCATCTTTAATCAATACATTAATTATTCATCCTCCTGGAAGTGGCAAATATATGTAATGTTAGATTGACCTGAGAATAATTTGTGTGTCTTAGCAAGAGATTCACTAGTGCTTAGGGAGACAAATGGAAATGTGGATTCATTTGTTCCACTTCTAGATGAGCCATTAATGTGTTATGGCAGCTGGTAAAGTCACTGAGGTAGCATTTTCAGGTACCAGAGAATCTATTAGTTTTAATTTCTCTTCAAGTCTATTGACAGTCAGTTGTCTTCTGTTTACTCATCTGTAAAGTATGCCCATTGAGGGGGGAAAGAAATCACAATCAGTATTTACTCATGCTTATTTTCTTTTTAAATAATAACTATAAGGGTAATTTAGGGCCAAACTAGAAATTAGATCTTCCTAAGTTACTTTTAAAACATTTTAAAAAGCTGGAGGGAAAGCCATGGCTTGGATACAGGGCTGTGGCAGTAGAGGTGATTCCCTCCCTTAGGCTGTTCCCCCCTATAGCCCCTATAGAGATTTTTAGTAGCTTTGGGATAGGGGTGTTTTGTTGCTGTTGTTGTTGTTGTTGTTGTTGTTGTGTGCCTTCAAGTTGTTTCTGAGTTATGATCACCCTAAGGTGAACATATCATGGGGTTTTCTTGGCAAGATTTATTCAGAGGAGGTTTGCCTTCCTCTGAGGCTGAGAGGGTGTCACTTGCCCATGGTCACCCAGTGAGTTTCCATGACCAAGAAGGAATTTGAGCCCTGGTCTCCAGAGTCACAGTCCAATGCTAAAATAACTACACTACACTCACTGTTAGGGATGTTTTATCTGCAAAATAATGTAAATATAAGGGGGGATCCAGTGTGGTGCAGTGATTTGAGAGTTGGACTACTACTCTGGAGACCAGGGTTCGATTCCCAGGTTGGCCATGAGACTCACTGGGTGATCTTGGGCAAGTCAAGTTCTTTCAGCCTCAGGGGAAGGCAATGGCAAACCTCTGAACAAATATTTCCAAGAAAACCCCATGGTAGGTTCCCCTTAGGATAGCCATAAACTGGAAATAACTTGAAGTCACATCACTACAAGGGGTTTGAAACCAAATTTGCCCTACTTTGGGCACATAATGTGATGCAGACCTATATTGTTAAATGAAGACTTAGACAATGTTGGCTAAAAGCAACATCCATACTGAAAATTTAAATGGATTTGCACTAAAAATGTACATGTCTTCCAGAGAACTCTGTAAATCCCAGTTTTTGAAAGCCATGAGAATTGTTTTACTGAGCACTTCCCAGTTCCATTAGCTGGCTAATTAAACTAGCCTGGATGTATGCAAGCAGTGTATGCAGATATATACATTTGACAGCATGGCAGAGGAGTTATAATGTAGTATTGGACTGGGATTTGGGGAGATCCAAGTTCTTGTCCTCTTAGAGCCATGAAAAGTCACTGGGTAACTTTTGACCATCCACTTTCCCCCAACCTGAGCAACACCATAAGGTTTTTATTGGGAGGATGAAGTGGAGAGGGCAGTCATGTATGGAGCCTGATGCTCATTAAATGAATTGATATAAATGTAAGAAATAAACAAATAAATGTGTCTTTATTTATGCTGAGGGCACGACACTTTACAAAGAATAACTAGCAAATTCAGGGAAAACCATTCAATGTACCAAATATAATGTAAGGGAGTGAACTGAAATTAACTAGGGCCCGATTTAAATGGGCCTTTGCACTGCCCCCAGTACGTACTAGGGGTTGGCTGAGGACACAGCATCCATTCTGGCCTCACCCCTAGCATGTGATGGGGGCGTCAAAATGGTGGTGCCCTATACACATGGGCGCTGCCATTTTGACGTGATGGACACATAGCATCCGCACGTCCCCTTGCACTTGCGATGTCACGAGTGCGCCATTTGTGCACTCGGGTGTTGCAAGTGCGATGCAAAAAGAACCCACTTTTTGCAGGTTCTTTTTCCGCCACCGGGAAGCCTCACCGTTTGGAAGCTAGGCTTCCTGGCGGCGGAAATGGAGGCGGCGGCAGAGTGCCTTTTTTGGGCGCTGTGTATCATGCATAAAGAACATACAGAGAGTAACTACTAAATATATAATGAACTAAAATTACACCAACCAAAAAGTAATTATCACGAAAGAAGCTGACAATGTTTTGCAAAACTGGCTTTACGGATAAATAGTACTTACTATTCCAGCACTTGACTGAATTGCTAAGGTGCTAAATGGAAATCCATGAAAAGAACTGTCTCTGTCACAAAAACTTCGAGTCTTATATCTCAGAGTAAATGCTATTTTACTTCATCTGGTGTCAATCTGTAGTAGTGGCATACATAATAAGTAAACCAGCTTCTCAGACAAGCTGCTATTGTAATTGCTACACATAGCTAAAACACTGTGGGTATAATTTCCTTTGTGTTACTTTACAAAGAATAGTAATGGCAGAACTCTAAAGAGTGGTGTAAACATGTGTCACATGCTTATATGGCTAGACATGGTGCTCCAACTGACATTACAACACTGTGGGTGCATCTGTACTCCAGAATTAATGCAGTCTGATGCCACTTTTATGGCTCCATCCTATGGAATCCTGGGATTTGTAGGTTTGTTGTTGCACCAGAGCTCTCTGACACAGAAGGCTAAATATCTCACAAAACTACAAGTCCCACGATTTCATAACATGGAGCCATGGCAGTTAAAGTGGTGTCAAACTGCATTAATCCTAAAATGTAGAGGTAGCCTATGATGGATCTATATGCTGTATAAACAGAGATGTGGGCTTCCTTTTGACACCTCAGCCTACAGTCCATTGAACTGCATCATTCCACAAGAAGATGCAAAGTTACCCAATCCTGCCTACCTTTCTCTATGTACACATGGGGTCTGTGGTTGCAAACAGTCTGCATTTTCTCAGTAAGAACTCTGGCATAGTGCCCTGATGACTCATCCTAAAAGCATTTAGGATTGGGATTAGATTTCACAGGAACCACAGTCATAGGGCCACTTGAACATGTTATACAGTACTGATTCAATACAGCTGCTCCACTCAGGCCACTCTTCATGCTTCAAATGTGATACAGTCCCTCCCTTCTCTATCTCCAGAAGTCAGATGCTCATAAGCATTTCCAGGCAATTATTTCACAGACATCTCACATCGCTGTGAATTAATCTTTGAGCTACAGTTTGCTACACCCTACAGCAGCTTGACTGCCATAACTCCTCTGGATTATCAGCAACCCCAGTAATTGTATTTCCCTGTCTGTGGAGGGCAGGGCTTGGGGTTTGGAACTGCTATTAGGAGAATCCAAATGAATAGCCAAATAATACATATATCTGTGTGAGAGCACACATCCACACGGATCAGATTGTGCATTGTCAGAAGTAACTACAATGGTGGAGTTCTTTTGTCATTCTTTTGTCTGGTGATCCCAGCCCCCCCCCCCCCAACTTACCATTTCATCCTGGCAACTCTTCAGCTGAAAGGTTCTAAGATGCTGCAGATTAAAGATGTCTTCTGTATTTTCTTAGTCATGGAATGCTTTCAGAACCAGCTGTTGGAGAAACAGCTTGCTCCATTAGGGTCCTGCTACAACTCTTTGACTTAAGGCATCCTATGTCTGGGAAAGTGCTGTAGATGTCATTTCCCAGCATCTTGCTCTACTATGTTTCAGGAACCTTTTTGCTGAAGCACTGAAGACTGAAATGAGGATCATGTTTTGGAGGTCATATTCAATTGTTAACAACTGTAAACATTAAACCCCGGCAGTTACAAAGATAGTAAGTCAGACTTACAATCTGCTAACTATTGAACAAGAGCCAGTGTGGCATAGCGGTTTGAGTATTGGACTACAACTCTAGAGACCAGGGTTTGATTCTCAGCTTGCCCATGAAACTCACTGGGTGACCTTGTGCAAGTCACATGCTCTCAGCCTCCAGGGAAGGCAATGGCAAACCTCATCTGAACAAATCTTTCCAAGAACACCCCATGATAACCCCCATAAGTTGGAAATGACTTGAAGGCATACAACAACAACTATTGAACAGGGTGTCAGCCATATACTGTATTTATAATTAGCACATCTTTTCTCTGAGACTTCCTCCCCCCCCCTCCAAATAAGCCAAGGCAGTTGTCCTTATAACCTGGACCCTTGATGGCCAAAGAGTTCTCCCCTAACTGTTGCTGGCTATGAGCCAAATGATCAAAAAATTATTTTCAGAACACATTACAGTCATCCCTCCCAATTCGCGGATTTGGAGTCCACAGTCTCGCCTGTTTGCAGATGGCAAGCGGGGAGGGACAAAATGGTGCACATGCCTAGGAGAGCACTGCCATTGAAAACAATGGTGACTCCAATACTTGCAATTTTTCCGGATTAGCAGGGTGTGTGTGTCTGGAATGGATCCCTCGTGAATCAGGAGGGACAACTGTAATTATCATTCAGTGTTAGCGGCCAAACCAGGGCAGTGTGACTCTTAAAAATATTGACAAAAAGCATACATTCCTATTGACCTAAAATCATTGAGCACTCTCATAGGCTAAAAAAGTGGGAAGGGGACAAGGTATAAATGCTGCACAATAAGAGATTAGCAGCACTAGCTCAGTGGAATCACTGCAGTTGGTGTCACCGAACGCAGGTGCTTGGAAAGGGCACATGTTCTAGGGAACATCCTTTGGAGCCTTTTTGGGCCCCTGGAGGGCAGTTGGGATCATTTTGAGCCAAAAAAATGTTTTGAAAATTTTTGCCAAACATTGTTTTGATCCCTGGAAGATCCAGTGTGCTCCAGACATGGTAGAAATGCCCTCCACAACTCCTAGAAATCATTTTAGGGCATGTTGGAGCAATAAATTTTAACAGAAGTTGTCATTTAATGACTTCTGCAATGTTATCATTCAGTGTGGATATGGCAGAGGTGACATCTTTTCTTCAGACTATTTTCAGGAACTACCCCTAAACTACACAGGACATTTATGTGTTGGTATCAGGGCTGCAGATCATATTTAAATGCTACAATAGCTCCACAAAGAATCAAATTATGACCTTTGTAGACTACAAAAGCTTATGATACAGATATCTTTCTTCCAGTTACTATAGTCCAAAGATGCCACAACAATGTTTCTTTGTATCATGACTCACAGTGAAATTTAACTAATTGTCTGCAAAACAGCTTATAACTATTAGATTTTTAAAAAGAGCTTAATAGTTATTTACTTTTTCTTTCCACCTTCCAACTGAGGAGAGCCTTCCTGGCCTAACTCAGCAGGAACGTGTTTGGTGGAGTTTTTGCCAACGTCAAAGTAAAGCAATTCCCCATGATGTAGCAAAGATCTTTCCAAGCCTGCAGTTATGAGACAATTGTCAACACTCTCTCATTTTCAGGCCTCCCCTGCGGGTAAAAACAGCAAAGGAAATTCTGCAAGGATAAATAACCTTTTCACATCTTTTAGTCTATAGCACAGGGAGAGAAGGGAGACAGATGGGGGTTTAATAATAGCACTTGGAACAAAATGTTATCTAGGTAAAAGGTTACCACAATAACATAGGCTTGGGTTTCCTGAAAGGACATTAAAAGAGTTATCAGGGATCACAGTTAACCATTCACAAATGTTGGTGCTCCTGGCAGAGAAAAATACTACTTGGTCTTCCCAGGTTGGTGGCCGAGATAATTATAGGTTATTGTTGGCAAGACAGAAAGAGAGGCTAACAAGAGATCTTTTTAAAAAACCAAAAAACCAAAATTGCCTGCCCGTGCTTTCTTGCTTTCACCCTGGTAATTCTCAGTAAATAGTTCTAAGAATGCAAAGGGATCTTGGACCACCATTGAGACTAACTGAGAGAAAGAAGTTGGTAGCGTGAGCATTCGTAGACTTATGTCTACTTCCTCAGATGCATCTGATGAAGCAGACTTAAGTGTACAAAAGCTTATGCTACCAACTTCTTTCTCTCAGTTCGTCCCCAAGATGCTACAAGATCCCTTTGCATACTGATCCAAACTAACATGGCTATGTCTGTGGATTCTAATTCAAAAAAATTAAGACTAATTAATTCAATGAAATTATAACCAATTATTTATGCCTCAGGTTACCAGTTGAATATGGAACAAAGCTCCTGTTGCTTTAATATTTAGTAGTGTTCCACATTCAGAAAGACTCACAGTAAAGTACCATCAGGCAAAACTATGACATCTCTCTGCCCTTAATCCTCTAACTGCACTTTTAACTGTTCCAGCCCCCCAACACAAGGGTTATGTGGCTGAGGGAGGGCAGAGACGGGTCCTACTCCATTCCTATAGCTGGACACACAGCAAAAGGCATCTTCCATAACTTCCTACAAGTCCTCAAGAGATCCTGGAGGATTCATGGGACGTCCCAGGGAATATCATAGAGTTGGAAGAGACCACAAGGGCCATCCAGTCCAACCCCTGCCATGCAGGAAATCTAAATCAAAGAATTATGTCATAGGCAACTTTGACTATACAGGAAATATTCTAGTTATACCTAGATTAGAGGTGAGCAACTGTTGTAACTGTTGTTGTTGACTAATTTCTCTTGGAGAAAATGTATTAGGGGTTGCATGCCAGGTGAATCTGAAGCAGACGAGCCTATCCCCTTTCTCCCTTCTTTTCTCTTTCTCTGCCATTCTATTTTCTCTTACACGTTTTTCTCCTCACTTCTCAAGAGCTGCTGGTGAAGCCATAGATTGTTTGTACAGAGACCTGAGTCTGAGGATTACATGAGGTGGAGAAATGAAGGGGAGGCTGTTACTATTGTGTTTGTTCCAGAACTCAGAAAAGGGTACACTTTTGTACAACCATTCCCAAAATCCTGCCACCACCCTGGGCCACCACCCTGGGCCATGCCAGTGATGGGAGAAGCTTTTGGGAGCTATAGTCCATAGTATCTTTTCTGAGCTATGGTTCTTTCTCATGCCATTGCCACATGACTTCTCAGGAGGGCAATGCTAATGTGGGAAGTAACCTTTTAACATGCCTACCCATGCACTTCTTGTTAGCTAGAAGTTACTGGTGTGCTATGTGAATTAATGACCTGGAAATAGTCATCATTTTTCCGTTGTCCTTGAATTGTCCTTGAGCTGGTCGCTATAAAAGGTTGAGATTTTGCTTCAGATATGATTTAATTTCAACATTATAGGACACAACATTAGAAAAAGTTAACATTGTGCTCTAAAAACGAACATAAATTATTTTCTTTCCTTTGCTGGACAGTTAACTCAGATACTGAAGTAAAAAACAGCATGATGGAAGTCTTATGATGCTGCATTTGTGTTAACTGTAGTAGCCTTTATTTAAGTAAAGAAACAAGCATACATTCAGGCTCACAAGAAGCCTTAAAGTTTTATTTAACCTCTGAAAGGAACTGTAGAGGATTGGGCAAAATCAGATTATATAAACCAAACACCCACAAAAAAGGAACCCTGTAATTAAAAAGAACACTTGAAAAGAACATTGCAAGAAAATTGAGGGATCTAAGCAGGTTCAGATTAAGAAAAGAATTACAGTGATTGAAAATTCACTAATGCATTAAAAAGCATGGAGATTGAAAATTAAGGCAATTTCCCTCTAAGCAGTAAGTATGTGCTTAGGGTTTTATCACATGAGCCTCAGTCTTGCTGCAATTCTGTTATTTCAAAATAATGGAAACATACTGGTTTTGGATCTTTTATCATCACATATCTCTTCAGTAGCGTAACTGAGGCTTTTTGTGCCATTGATACATGCTCTCTTCTGCATTCCCCCTTAATTATGGCTGAGCATATCTTCTTTTTCTTTTTTTAAAAATTGTAACACAATTCTGGAATTAAGGGAATGTGGTTTAGTTTTTAAAAAGAAGAAAAAAGAAAAGAAAGTGAAAAAACAGGCTGCTTGGGAATAGTGTGAGGCTCCCACTGATTATTTTATTCCTCTCAGAGGTGTACCTCAGTTAACAAAACCTCTGACAAAGAAACTCCTTTTTATAAAATCTTCTTTCAGGAACCCAACCCAGACCCACTTTTATTGTTTTCTGCCTAGCTGGAAGCTTTTTGCAGTATTGGCATTCGGAGGATGGTCAAGAATTGCTGGAGAAAGTCAGACTTTCAAAAAGTTGGGGTGCAGCAACATATCTGCAGTAAACATTGCAATAAAGCTTGACCTGGGAAAGAATGGGATTTTAGTCTAAATGTTCCTACTGTAGCTGTACATTCTTACATAAATCAAACAAGATAAACAGCTGCCTCCAGAATAACTTACTGAGCATGTGTGAAGAGCAGATCAGAAAAAAGGAGAAAGCAGATTAGCATTTCTCACCAGTTACCTTCACATGTTGAAAAAGTACAGTTTTGCCACCAAAATGGAAATCATTAGAAAGGTTGAGGATGATGAAAGAAGGGGAAAAAACCCACAAAACATCTTGGGATGCCTTTTGGAAGAAGCTTTCAAGTGGTCTCTAGAAGATTCAAAAGTTTTTGTTTATTTACACAAGGCTTTCTTGCTCTGTCTATTTCATTTTACATGTGCATAATGTTAATTTTGAATAAGACGTTTGCTGAAACATGATGTGCTGCTCTTATTTTTTGTGGTATAGGAACCTATCCTTGTTCTTTCTGTTATGTATACCTCTGGTACCAAAGTTTCTGTTAAAGAAATAATGCTCAAGAACACATCTACTTTGTTAACTATGGGCACATCTACACCAGCTGCTTAATTGGGAGCCAGTCCAGAGCATTATGCCTTGGACCAGCCCCAGATCGACCACAATGACAGCCACATGCACTTGTGGACGCCATGTAGTTTTGCACATGGGCTAACTAGGCTGACACCACATCAGACCTAAATGTCTGTCCCCTTTGGTGCTGCTCCCTCCACTGCTGCAGCCTCACCAGCAAAGCAGCTCCCTGAGTGAGTCTGACTTTCGCTGTCACTTTTGCTGAAGTCAGAAGAGAGCATCCTGCCATGTGTTGAACAAGGAGGGTGTCGCTCTACCTCCTCCTCCTTGATCATATGGGCTCCCTGTTCTGACTGCAGTAGAAGTGATGGTGTGCTTGGTAGACTTTACAAGGTGTTCCTTCCCCAAAGATTGGCTTTGAAAACAAGGCATCCCCTTTCCCTGTGCTGCTCAATATGGGAATGGCATAACTCTTGGCATGTGGACCATTGGATCAAACTAAATCAGACCCAGTACGAGGTGTTGGTTATTACCTTTAAAGCCCTAAATGGTTTGGGTCCAAGCTATCTCAGAGACCGCCTCTTCCCATACAATCCTCCCCACGCCCTCCGGCCCTCTGGGAGGAACTTGTTGCAGCCTCAAAAATCGAGGCTTGTGGCAACCTCACAGAGGGCTTTTTCTGCTGTCGTCCCCAGGCTCTGGAATGACCTGCCGGATGAGATCCGTCAATTAACATCTTTGGACAGCTTCAAAAAGGCTGTCAAGATGGATCTCTTCAGGCAGGCCTTCTCAGACTAAAATATCCCGGCCTCAGGATCTCCCCCCTACTCAGTAATATCTCCAAAGCCCCCTTTTCTTTTCTTTAGAACTGAAGTTGCAGTGGTTTATCGGTTGGTATTATTTTGTTTATTCTAACTAGTTATTGTGGTTTTAATTTAGATATGGAGTTTAATAACTTTTTAAGGGGGGGAGGGAAATATATTGTTTTTATGCTGTACTGTATGTTATTTTAATGTTGTAAACGCCTCGATTGGTTCGCCACAGGGTGGTGTATAAATAAAATTTATTATTATTAATTTATTAGACCCAATCTTGAGTGTTCCCTGACTTTGCTTAGTTTGGGGGCAAAGCTGGGATAAGGGCCAAAAAATACAGTATATTTCTGGAAGTAGCCATACATCGTGAGGTCTGCCAACACAGGCTTTGGGGTAAGCACTGTGTTTTTCCCTAGTGTAGACAAGCCCTGAAGTATACCTGTATCTGGTTAAAGCACAGGCCTAGCTGGCCAGGATTATCAAGAGCCAGCTGAGACAACATTTGGACACCTGAAACAGCACTGAATCCACATCCCCTCAGCACATGGAAATTGAAAATACAATTAAGAATCCATCATCCTGGACTAATGTGCTAGCACTGTGGCTGTCTCTCTGACTTGGAGGAAGTCCTGGTCTCCCCTTGCCCAATGTTTCTCCTTCCTTGCTTCATTTTTTTTTTTTTTTTTTGGTTCTTTTGTTGGCAGATCTTCACCAGCAGAACAGGTCTGCCAGTGGCTTACTCTGCAGATCTTTGAAATCAGCCAGCATTTCTGACCCCTATAGATGCCAAATGTTTCAGTCAAGACAGCACAGCCTGAGAAGAGAAAAATGTTTAAAAAATCATGCTGAATTATTAGATTAAAGTCTTATTTCATCTAGCTTTCTGGTCCTGCTAGTACTTCCAGATGGCCCATCTTGTTTGCTCTACAGCATGAAGGGAGGAGGTTACAGGGCAAAAGTGGTGCCTTGAAAAAGAAAATGACTGTGTGCTGTTGGCCTCTGTTACTTCAGGCTGTTTCAGACCGGCTCCTGTAGATTCTCTACTGAAGCTACCTGACCACATTCCCCCCCCCTCCCTTCAGAGTTTCTCAAACCACAAATGATACCAGGTCTCAATGGGAGGGAGTGATCAGTATGGAGAAATCCTGATCTCACTTGCTCTCCTCTTATACAGTGGGCCCTTCCTTTATGCGGGGGAATCCATTCTGGATCCCCCCGCACAAGAGGAATTCTGCGTATGCTTGTGCCCCATTGAAAACAATGGGGTGTATGCTGGCAATGGTGTGCGCCATATGTTTGATTGTTGCGCGACTTCAGCATAAGATATAGTGCACCTCTGTATGGTGCGGCTGCACTGTATTCTCAAGCAGTTAGAATACAGAGACATACTGTCTCTGACAGTAGAGATAATATCTAGCCATCATGACTACTACTACTGTTGCTGCTGCTACTACTGTTATTGTTATACTTATTTATATCCCGCGTTTTCCCAATAATTGGAACACAAAGCAGTTTACAAACTTAAAAATTCAATACAATTAAAAACATACAAAAGTGGGCATTAAAATACAATTAAACTAGTATAGTACTGTATTAAAATGTATCACTCATTAAAAATAAAATGCAATTTAAAAGATAAAAGTGCTTAAAACAGCACATATTAAAACAATGAAATAAAACTATATAAAGACCCATAAACCTTCAAATCCAGCTAGATTTGAAGATGGTTTGGTGTGTGGAGTGACAGTATATGGAGAATTGAACTAATTTGGGGGAATGTAATTTCACCCATAGCAATTATGCTGAGGGATTGTACTCCACTGTTTATAATAACACCAAAAACACATCAAACACAGTGTTATAATAAAGTTAATAACTTCCTGCCCACAGGCTCACAACCAATCTAGAAGAAGAAGAAAGACAAGAGAAGACTTGAGGAGAAGGGATTAAAACAGAAGCTTTCTGTTTACTTTATGCCCGCTTTAACACATATACCAGCACTACCACATACAGCAGCCTCCCCAAGTTTAGATCTCTCTTAATATTTTGGCCTAAAACTACCTTCACACTTCAACAATATTCTTGGATGGGACTGTGGGAAGCAGAGGGACCCAGAATGGGGAAGGCTTCTCCTTTTTTCCCTTCGTGTTTATGTCGCAGGGGAACTGTACCCCACTGATTCTCTGTTGAGCATCAGGTCTGTCCATTCTGGCAGATTTCTGCTACATGTTCCCTATTGAGCATCAAGGATTCCAGCATCTTTAACTTGCCAAGTTTCTACTATGTGCTGTGCTGCTACTCTTTCCTTGTAAACAAGCAAAGATGTGGAAGGTAGAATCTTCAAGCCATTCTTTCCTGTTATTTGTTTCCCCCTTCATCTACCCACTGGGTGACATACCTACAGCACACCTCTTCCCACATCAGAGGGCTGAATAGATGAGTGGTCCAGGAAGAAACAGGCAAGTTTTCTGCACAGATTTAGAAAAGGAATTGGCCACTGTGGTGGACCCGGGGGTGAATCCTCTCCGCCTGGGCCCCCTGGGTCACAGGCAAAATATCCAAAATGCCAGAAAACCCAGAAGAGGCCAGATATCCCCTTCTGGTTTTGAAAAAGAGATCTTTTGATGTTAAGCAATGCAGAGTGGTGCTGCAACCTGTTCAAAGGGTGATTTGCCAGTCTTGGAGGCTTCCAGGAGAGGTAATTCACCCCACCCTTTGTGTCAGAAAATGTAGGGTCCATGGAGTCTGTATGGGCCAACAACCTTAGTGGGCCACATTTTGTACACTGGTGATTTAGACTGCAACTAGAGTGAAGAATTAATGCCATTTGACACCTCTTTAACTGTGATAGCTCAGTGCTATAGAATTTTGGGAGGTCTGGTGCTGCAACAAACTACAAATCCCATGATTCCATAGGATGGAGCCATGGACAATTAAAGTGGTATCAAACTGCATTAATACATAAGTGTGGCAGCAGCCTAGAGTAACACCAAACCTCTAGAGCTATAAAACAATGTCCTTCATTAATAAGCAGAATTATGTCACATTGCTATTAGAAATTACTTGTAAGTAGACATTATAATATGCAACCTCGATTGCTCCTTTCATGAGTTCGCCATAAGTGTGCATCTATACTGACTGATTATGAGGAAAGGGCATTTAATAATGTTCTGTACTCTCTGCATTTGCTGTCACTCCTTTTTTTTTAAATAGGGGTGTTTTTACATTGCTTTTGATTCTATTGATACTTTAAATTATATTTTAATTTTCGTAATTTGTAGTAGCACATGGTTTATATTGTACCTACACAATCTGTTGCAATGTTTTCTCACAGGATACAACTTGTAAGTGAATGCTTTGATGAAAAACTTGCCAGTAGGTAATCTCGCCCACAAGTCATGGATGGATAAATAAAAAATCTCAGAAGCATGTTGGCGTTTGCCTGATTTTTGATAAATGTGGATACACATTCCTCTGAGATTAGCATCTTATTATAGGAAAAATATCTCAAAAGGCAGTTCCCAGCTCCAGCTAAATCTTATAGTCTTGGAAGTAGTACTTGAGGTCATGCTCATGGTCTTTCCAAGAAAGCAGAGCCTGGATAGCTCTGGAGGAAATGTGCTATTATCCAAATGAGAAGGCATAAACAAATGGATTTCAAGATTCTGTGATAATGTGTTGCCAAAGACTAGAAACTTGTTCATACACAATACTGTGATATCAAACCGTTGCCACCCTAAAGGTGTTGGTTCCCATTGACTTGGCCTTCCAGTTCCATCTCATATCAACATTGCTGCTATGGCTAAGGCCATATCTTGGCTATTGCACTTAGTAAAATTTAGGGTGAACTAATTATGGGGCATGTGTTTGAAGGCAACATTGGGGAGAGTACAGTTGTGCTAGACCCCTGGAAAACCTCAAAAACCTCAAAAAAGTTACTGTTTGGACTACAGCTGGCAGAATTTCACCAATTCTTGGATTCAAGAGTTCAGAACATACAGTAACTGTCTTGTCTGGGTTCAGCTTCATCCTCATTTTGGCACCGAGGCTTTTGGAATTATCATATAATAACACGTTTCATTTTATTCTCAAAAGGCCCTTTTTGGTGTGCATTTTTACACAACTGCCTAGTCTCTTTAAATAGTTATCGCTAGTAAACCTACCCACCTTCACATGGATTGCAATAGCACATGCTTTTCTGCATTAAAGTCTTGAAACCAATTTGGACCATCTTAAAATATCCAAAAGAATGTCATGCAGAAGATGGAGAAAGCATATTTTCTGCTGCTCCAAAGATTAGGACAAGAACTAATGGATTCAATATGCAAGAAAAGAGATTCACTGAAAGTCTTTAAATAGGGTTGGATGATGATTTCTCAGGGGGGCTTTAATTGTGTATTCCTGCATAGCACTGGTTTGGACTATTTGGGATCCCTTGGGGATCCCTTCCAACTTCATGAAGTTTATCACACTGGGGCTGATTTCAGCATTAAAGAGAGATTAAAGCACATTTAAAGCATCCTGCAAATGAAGGGGAAATGATGAGTAATTGTGCAAATGATTATCACATGCAATTGCACAAATAAAGTGACATCAGAAATGCACTGTCGCTGAAATCCCATAACTAAAAAGATGGGCATTAATGCTTCTTTGTGACCACTTTAATGGAGGGTTTTGTACAACGTTGTGTGAAATTGTTACGCGTAATTACACGTTTTTCCAGGATATTCACAAGATAAACTCCCAATTTCCTTCATGTGATAAACTCTTATAATTCCATGGTTGTATGTACAGTTGATGCACATTGTGCTGCCCCATCTGCATGAAGCCATGGCTGTTCATACTCCAGAGCCTGTGTCCATTCCATTCCCATGAGAGAGGTTGCCCCAGAGCAAATTCCTTCCTGTTGGCCAAACTGACTGTGGCTTTTAGGACCTGAAGTCCAAAACCCCTGGAGAACCAAAGTCTGGGAATCACTGCTCTATACTTTCGATTCACTCTCCCTACCCCACTGGCTTCATACAATATCAACTGCCCCTCTGTGAAGTTGGTACTAAACACCACATACTGACTTCAAGCACTTAAAAAAAAAAAAAAACAACTCACACAAGCTGCATGTTCCCTAGTGTCCCCTTAGTAAGCATGCCAAAATTCAGAAATCTAGATTTCATGGTCTTGGAGTCACATCAGCAACAGACAAACACACATCCCTTTTTCCTGTTAGCCACATATATTTCTCCTTGTTCATTATAGGAGTCTACCTTGTCGCCATTCTGAAGACCAGACATATTTATGCTATGATCCTTAATGAATCAGGCTGCATCTGCACTGTGGTATAGAAACATACTTGTTATTGCTATTGCACTGTAGAAATAATGCAGTTTGACACCACTAAGTGCCAATGCTGTGGAATTCTGGGATTTGTAGTTCTGTGAGATATATAACCTTTCCTGAGAGAGCACTCCGATGCTACAACAAACTACAAATCACAGAAGTCTATAGCATTGAGCAATGGTAGTTAAAGTGGTGTCAAACTGCATTCTTTCTGCAGTGCAGATGTAGCCTTAGGTGCCACTAAAGCTGGATGCTCCCCAGTTCCTGTGTCACCTTTTCCCAATATGTTAATCTTTGCAATCTTTTTAATATTATGAGCCAGCATTGTATGAGGGCAATGCAGAGTCCTTCTCTTTCCTACACCAAAATGTTGCCAAGTATCAGCAAAGCTAAGCCCTCCTGACATCATTGGCACGTGCAAGCATTGAGGCTCAATATCTCTGCCTAAAGCTTGGAAAAGATTATTTTTTGGACTACAGCACTTAAAATCCTGGAATTCTGGTTCTGGACATTATGATCTAAAAAGTAACTTTACCCTGCTTTGGTTGTACTTACATATTGAAGTGAATATCGAACTATTTCTGCACATAAACTCATTCCAGGGCTGTATCTACACTGCAGAATCAATGCAGTTTGACACCACTTTAACTGCCATGGCTCAGTGCTATGGAATTTTGGGATTTCAGGTTTTGTGAAATATTTAACCTTCTTTGTCAGGGAGCTCTGTGCCACAACAAAATACAAATCCCAGGATTCCATAGGATGGACCCATGAGAGTTAAAGCTTTGTCAAACTACATTAACTCTGCAGTGTGGCAGTAGCCCAGGACTTTACAGTCGTACCTACCAACTTTTTTTTCCTCCCTTGGCCTAACAACTTATTGCAACTACAAGTACCAGTGTCATTGGTACAAACATGTGCTGATTGATGTCTGTGAAAGAACCGAACTATTCTCCATTTTGGTATTTAGTTTTGTTTGCTGTCATTGTATGATAAGGTTTTGTTTGCTGTCATTATATGATAAGGTTACATTCTTTCACTCTCTTATTTTTACTGGCCAGTTTTAGCCCAAAGGTTAGTAGTTTAGAGGTCAGATGTTCAGTTATAAAGGTCAGGAAGTTAAGGTCGGGATGTTTAGCTCAAAAGTAAATTAACATTGAACTTTAACAGCCTGGGCAACTAAACAACAGTTGACCCTCCACATTTGCGACTTTGATTATTTGTGGTTTGTTTTATATAGGAATCTCTAGGTCCTCCAGTACAACTAGCCAGAAGTCAACTATAGAGTTGTGCTGGAGAACCTAGAAGTTCCTAGAGAAAACACTTCTATAAGCATTTGAAGGTTCTCCAGCACAATTCTATGGCAAATGTTAATCACAGAGTTGCACTGGAGGACCTGGAGATTCCTAGAGAGGTGTTCTCTCAGGTAAAAAGAAGTGTTTTTTTATTTATGGTACATCCACATTCATGGTGGTCCTTCACCCCTAACCCTAGCGATTGTGAAGTTATTGCTATACATTTCTTCAGATGACCAATGCAAAGCATCACAAGAATTTGGGGGAGGCAGGATAGTTTAATAAATAATAATAATAATAATAATAATAATAATACTGTAATAATATTTTTTTATTTTTACCCCACCTCTCTGTCCAAAATTAGCTTACTTGCTAATTAGCTTACTTGCTGTTCACCGCTATGATCCTTGTAATAGCGGTATATAAATAAAACAATTATTATTAATTATTAAAAAGACATTCAAAGCAGTTTACAGTTTAAAAAATTCAGACAATCCACAATATCCCAATTATTCCCTCCCTCCCCTTAAAACATCAATTAAATACAGTAACTAATACAATAAAATATTTTTGTTTTGTTTCAGGAAGCAAATCTTAACCAGAATAATGGAGGCCATGCTGGCTGAGACATTCTGGGATTTATAGTCCACAAAGTGATTTGTCTAAGCTGTTGACTACAGCTGACACTTGCCCCAATTGTGCGACCTCTACAACAACTTTACACATTGATTGTCAGCACAGGTGCAGATGGGACTGTAACTGGCAAAAGGAAGGAGGATGTTACACTGGAGGGAAGCTAATACTCACTCCAGCAGTCTGGAACAAACAAACAAGAGCACAGGGTTACCTCCAAACCTGGAGACTGATGTAACAGGCCATGATGGATCACCTGACAAAGAGAGGGGGGAAGCATCCTTATGTGATGACCACCAGTGACTGAATGTCAAGAGGGGACTTGATATCCTCCAAAGATGGCTTTAACTTTGAACGGCCTACCTAGATAAGAAAAGCAAACAGGAGCTCCGAATGCCTCTGCTTATCAGCCAGGTGGTCTGACCTTTTGCACATATTCTGCTCCAAGGATCCAGAAAAAGAAAACCAAAAAACTCCCAACTCACTCAAGTATCCGTTGAGTAATTTACAGGTGCCTTGAAGCTCACGTTGGCCCAATTGGCTCAGGTCTCCAGGAGCTAACAAGCTGATAGGAGTTTAATGAGCTAAATCTCCATTAAATGTAAAAAGCACAAGCCTATGCATGTTTACTCTGTAGTAGTCCTCCTGGGTTCAACAGGATTTAAGTGAACAGGCATAGGATTATGAGTTGTGGTGCTGCGGTTTGTAATCTTAACACACGCACAAAATTCATTGGACATAAACCCTCTTAAATTGCAACACTTTAAAAATATAGTTGCCATGCCAAGGTTAAATATTTATAATCTACAAGAATTTACAGTTTTCTTGTAGGATTGTCTCTTTCTTTGTGAGAATAGCTTAGATTATCCTGTGTTAATGTAGGTATTTTGGAAGACTTGTTATATGCTTTAAACACAGAACAATGTCCAAGGAGTTAAAAGTGTGACAACAGCATTTTTCACATCTGTGGCTGCATCCACTGAACAATAATAATCCGCTCTCCTCTGGGGCCACAAGAAACTCCAGTTCCCAGAATTCCATGGCACTGAGCAGGACAGTTAAAGTGGTCTCAAACTGGGCTATTTCTGCATGTGGATGGATCCCTAGTTTGCCTTGTTGTATTTTAATGGAAAAAGAATGAACCCTTTAATTAAGTGAGGGCAAAGCATGATCCTGGAGCAGCATGAAGGCTACAAGGCCAAACGTCATAGATTGCCTATTTGGGGGACAAGTGATTTGTTTCTCCTGGATGTCTTTGGGTCCCTTTTAAACTACACAATTATAGCACTATGATTCTACACTAACTGTCATGATAATACCCTACAGAATCCTGGGATGTATAGTTTAGGGAGCGGATTTCAAATTTCTTAGGCAGAGGGCTGTAGTGTCCCATGGAACCAAACAATCCCAGGATTCCATAGCATGTTGCCAAGGCAATTAAGGAGGAATCATAGTGCTACACCTGTGCAGTACGAAAGGTCTCCAGAAGTGGCAATTCTCCTTTTAAATAGGTTGTAGGAGCAACCAGAATTGAATGTTAAAATATACCCAAATATAGGCCTGTTCCGCACAGGCATAATAGTATGGACTGGGTCCGTACTAAGGTTAGAAAGGGGCGTCCCTTCCAGATGCCCCTAACCCTAGTACGGATCAAGTCCGTACAAAATGGCGGTGCCCGTTCCACACAGGGGCCGCCATGACTACGTCACCACCGCGCTGGCTCCAAACAAGGCGACGTGGTGGTGACGTCGTCGTGCTGCGCGAGGGCGCCTAGAGCGCCCTTTCCACGGTGCGAGAAGGAGCTCCGAAACGGAGCTCCTTCTGTGGTTTGCGTCGCTGGCTCAGCCTTTATGGAGCCCTGGTGGCGCAGTGGTTAAATGCCTGTACTGCAGCCATTCACTTAAATCCACAAGGTTGCGAGTTCAAGACCAGCAAAAGGGCCCAAGCTCGACTCAGGCTTGCATCCTTCCGAGGTCGCTAAAATGAGTACCCAGACTGTTGGGGGCAAATTAGCTTACTTGCTAATTAGATTACTTGCTGTTCACTGCTATGATCTTTGGAATAGCGGTATATAAATAAAACAAATTATTATTATTATTATTATTATTATTATTATTATTATTTAGATGGCTGCACCAGGGACACAAGGGGGAAAGGGGCCGAGCGGCCCCTTTCTCCTCCTCCCCGCCACTGTCAGGTGTCCTTGGGGCATGAAGCCCCAAAGACACCCATTTCCAGGCCGCGGGGAAGTGGCTTTTTGCCGCTTCCCCGCGGCCTGGAAAGCGGCGGATCGGGGCCTTGGAGGCTGCTGTTCTGGCAGCTGAGGCCCTGATCCGGCAGGGAAAGGGCCGGTTACAGGCCGCCCCAAAGGGGCAGTCTGTAACGCACCATAATATAGTAAAATATACCCAACCAGATGTTGCTGTTGATGTGAAGTCGAAGGCTTTCACTGCTGTTGTTGTGTGGTTTTAAGTTGCTACCAACTTATGACGACCCTACAGCAAACCTATCATGGGATTTTCTTGGCAAGATTTGTTCAGAGGAGGTTTGTCATTGCCTTCCCCTGAAGCAAAGAGCATGCAACTTGCCTAAGGTCACCCAGTGGGTTTCAAGGCTGAGCGGAAATTGAACCCTGGTCTCCAGAATTGCAATCAAACGCTTAAAACCACAATGCCATGCTGACAGATACTTATTAGTTTGCTTGTTTCTTTGGCTTTTTTTATAGCCCCAGGACCCCGGAGGGCCAGAGGCACAACATTTGCCCCCCAAATTTTTAATTCTGACTAATCCCTGCTTTAATTGCAGGTATGGTTTTTCTCCTAAAAGGGATTATGTGCCACTGCTCCCAGGCTGAGAAATTAGATGGAAACGTTAGCAGCTGATAGAAATTCAGCTTTTTATGCTCCTTTTATCTCTGCTTTTTAAAATTCTCTCTGTAACAATTAGAGCAGTACAGCTGAATCAGGCCAAAGGGCCTATCTAGTTTACCATTCTGTTTCCATAGCAGCCAAGATACCAATGTGCGCCTGAATCGCAGCGCATGAGTGCAACGGCACGCTTCTGCTTCTGTTCCTACTGACTGTGAAACTGGTAAACTGTGTTTCAAACAACAACAAAAACATAGTTTGAGTGTTTGGAACAAGGTATGCTATAGTGCTGGGAGGGAAGGGGTGGAAGGTATTTTACACATGTATCTGGTCCCCAGAGATGAAAACTAAAGAGTCAGCGTGGACTCTGGAGACCAGACTTTGAATCCATTCTCAGTCATGGAAACTCATGGTGAGCTTGGAAAACTCTCAGTCTCAGAGGAAGGCAAAGGAAAACTCCACTCTGAAGAAAAGATTGCAAAACACACACCTGGTGACAGGTTCACCTTAGAGTCAACATAAACTAGAAAAGACCTTAATACGCGCAATAGCAACAGTTAAAATTCATGTAATTAACAACTAAGGTCCAAAACACACTGCAGAAATAATCCAGTTTGAGACCACTTTAATTGCCCTGGCTCAGTGCTAGAGAATCCTGGGAATTGTCATTTGGTGAGACTCTATTAGAGCTCTCTGACAGAGAAGGCTAAATGTCTCCCAAAACTACAGTTCCCAGAATTCCTTGGCATTAAGCCAAGGGAGTTAAAGTGGTATCAAACTGGATCATTTCTGCAGTTTTTGGAACTAAGTTGAACATTTTTGAACAAAAAGAGATGACTTGATTAAATATATTGGTTAGTTAAAGGGATTGACAAGTACATTACTTTGATACCATTTTAACTGCCATAGCTGTATCCTATGCAATGTTGGAATTTGGAGTTTGGCAGAACATTGCAAATACCTCACAAAAATAGAAACTCCAAAGGATGGAGTCAGAGCAGCATTGAAGTACAATAAATGTGTAGAGCACAGGAGGCCTTAAATAAAGTTAATTCTAATATTACATTATTTATGATGGTCAGAATCCTCTATTGTTTCAAGATGTAACTTTCCATATACTTAGCTACATGAGCCAAGGGTGTCCCCATGCCTGGTGTCACCTGGTGCAGAGGGGGAGCCTGGCAGGTTCAGGAGCCAAAGTGGCATGCTGGCTGGCTGCGGTGGCAGAGATCTCCTCATCAGGAGGCCACTGCAGCAAGCTGGGAGAGGGTTGCTCAGCCTGCTCCTTTGCTGTGGTGTTGGAGGTCTTCTTGTAGAATAATAGAATCATAGAGTTGGAAGAGACCACAGAGGGCATCAAGTTCAACCCTGCCATGAAGAACACTAATCAAAGCACTCCAAAGAACTTCATGAGGAGGCCTCCATCACACTGGGAGGGACGCAGCAAGAGGAGGCCCCGACTGGGTGTCACCCCTCTTCTGGGATGTCACCCACTGCAGTCCGCATCTCCCGCACCCCCTAATGGCATCACTGTACATAGCAGACATGCTAAGAAAGTCTGTTAGTGAATTGTGAAGGTGCATAAAGGGACACCAGCAAGAGTGTCCCAATGCGCAATGGGCTCTACCAGTGCACATTGGTACTCCCTAGTTGGTGTGCCGGAGCACAGTGATTACTTCACTGGCTCCCCTGCATAGCAATGTAAAAGCAGTCCTTTATTGGACACAAACATTAGGGAACTCCCTGATTCTAATTCAAACAGACATAAGTCCACCTATGAAGATATAAGTGCCCCACAGGATTCCAGCCATGTTATTAATTGATTAAATGAGAGACATACTAAAGAGCTAATAAGTGTTAGTTGTTCACTAAATTTAATTCTTTGGGATTTTTGTAAAACTCTCTTTTGCTTTTTTGTTAAACTCTCAGGGTTGGCAAATTATAAGATTTAGGTCTTAAAATCAAAGGATAGGGCTTAAACGAAGAGGAGAGAGATTATGGAGAATGTTTTATAAGGAAAGGGAAAGAGAGAAAGCAACAGAAGAGTTTTCCTGGGTGGATGAGAAATCAGATTTTCAAAAATTAATACAACTGTTGAATAGCACTGGGCGTCACTTTTCTCCAGGATAAAGAGGAGCCATTGGTGAGCACCCGTTGGGTTTGTTCAGTCAACCAATTTCAAATCCACCTAACAGTAGCATTATCTAACTCATATTTTACTTGTTTATTTGCAAGCATATTATGGGTGAACTTGTTGAAGACAGTACTGAAATCAAAATATGCTACATCCACAGCATTCCTTTCATCTACCAAGCTTATAACTCTACCAAAAAAGAGAGCTAAGTCCAAGTTGAATAGATAGCAAAGAACAATAACAATGTAAATGCAATTGAACTGGATTTTGTAAAAGCTTTTTAATCATGAAATCAACATGCTAATTTTTTTTGCATTAACTTTCTTATGTCTGATACTACTCTTCATTAACTCACAATAAGAATAATAAAATAAGAATCATTATTCACAATAAGAATCATAAAAGAACTTGAGGGGGAAAGTCACCAAAGAAAGCAACAGAATAAAACAAAATTTAAAATAATATATTAAAGCCTAAATAAAACAATAAAAATCCAGGGCAAGTGGTCAAGAATGTTTAGTTATTGTTCAAAAGGTTTAATATCATGTCTTTCCATTGTGCTCAAGGCAACTCTCAGAAAATAAAGAAATAAAAACAATAAGTCAAAATTAATTAATTAAAGAAACAAAGGCAAGCCAGCAATAAGCTACAAAATAAGATAAGAAATAGGGAGACAGGATTGGCAATAAAGAATCCAACAATACTGAGAATCATCAGCTCACAGAGTTCCTAGGCTTGCCTGCCTTGAAGAAACAGTGAGAGGAAAGACAGAGGTAGCAATCAGCAACAAGAAAATGAATGCATTCAGTTGCATCTGGATCTTACTGCTGTTAGGAATGCAGGCTAGCAGGTTAGGCAAGTACTACATGGGTACTGAGAAAGAATTTGGAAGAAGAGCAATTGGGCTTCTCCAGATGAAGCAATATGTTAGGTGTTTGCAGTGTTTTGTTGCTTAGTTTTTTTAAATATCCAAATGACATTTCTATAGTCCCCCAGGCTATTTGCTGACAATTCCCAGCACCTACTGTAACATTTGATTCTCACTTCCAAGTAGATTTCTTCTATATTCCAAGCCATATTGGAACAATATATTCTTTTCTCTCTCTTCTTTTTAAAATCTTTATACTGCTGTAGTGCATCAATGAAATGGCATTTTTGAACTATAACTCTAACTTTTTAAAAAAAAATCCAAAGAGGAGAAAAATTGCTCTCTGGGCCATAGGACCACCTCAGCAAACCATGCCTCTTCTTTGGAAAAGCCATAGTGCAGATACAATAAATCACAACAAACTGTCTACCACCACCACCATCATCCACCACCCTCAGAATGGAATAAATGAATGCAGATGCAATTACAAATCCCGAGGAGCTATATTTTGAGAACTGATGCTTCTTAGGACCAATTTGGAACAGCCCTTTATCTGTGTATGCATTTCATAGCCTCCTTTCCCCCCAGTTCTAGAACCTGAGGTTGCTCACAATATGGTTAAAATACTGTAATGTTGTTGTTGTGTGCCTTTGAGTAATATGTGACTCATGGCAACCCTAATGCAAATCTATCATACAGTGTTCTTGGCAATAGTTATTCAAAGATTTGCCCTTCTCTTCCTTCAAGAATGAGTGTGACTTGCCCAGCTGAGCAAGGATTTGAATCATAGTCTCTGAGATTTCTCTAACATATTGGCTCTCTAAAATAATATGGTTAAAAAATTAAAATGTGGGGGAGGGACCAACAGAGAAACAGACAGAGAGAGAACTGTCGCGGAACAATAACAAAACATTTCCTAAAAAGAGTAAGTAAAAATACAATTAAACAGATTATATGAAAACAACAAGCAAATTAAAAGCAATTTAAAATGCAAGGAGAGGGTGGGGAGAAAAATTAGAAAATAAAATTCAGCAATTCCCTTCTACATCTTTCTTCTTTCCACTGTTTCTCCAAAAATGTTGGTGAAAAAGATTTAAAATAAAAATAACTTGGAATTAAGGTGACAAATCTTTCAAACAAATTTTGCCTGGTTTATACTACATCTGAATACAATTTGACACTAGCTTTCTGTTAATGCTACCACAGCATGATACTGTGCCGTTTGAGGAGGGAGCATATGCCAACCCAAAGCTATGCTCTCCACCTTGAAAAGTGAATCAAGCTTTTCATCTAGTGTTAATGCTATACTGCTCATTGTCACTTCATTGCCAGGAATTTAAATCACCAGGGCGGTATATACAACATAGCCAATATACTGTCAACAGAGATCCAGGATGAGTCAACTCTTTTTGGGAAATGATTTGTTATTGTTCTGCAACATACTACTAGAAACACCCAGAAAGTCATTCTCTCTGGCAATGCTTGAGAATAGGGTTGCCATAAGCCAGGACCTCCAAACTGGGACAAATGTAGGACAAAGGTAGGACAACATTTTCAAATGTAGGACATGTTTTTTTTAAAAAAAATGGAGGACATGCAAAAAAATTGATATTTTAAAAAAATATTAATATATACGCATGTTTCTTAGGCATGATCAAAATGGAGGACATTTTGGCATTTTTCCTAGACAGATGGCAGAAACGTACCTCCCTTTCTGGCCAAATAATAATAATAAAAATAGCAAAAAATAAAATAAAAAACAAGGGAAACTTGGATATTAATAACAATAAAAATTAACCAAAAATAATTAAAAAATACATTCAAACTACTGCACCACACTGACTCTTAAACAAGCTTGCCCTGAATAAATAAATAAAAAAGGGAGACCTGAAATGTGCAAAGGTACATGCAAACACACAAATCCAATGCAACTTTAAGGATCATATACATCTAAGAGAAAGAAAAGGTGTGAAAGGTTGGGTAGCGAGAGCGGATGATAATTACTAGTCCTTAAGACAGGTTTCCACAGAAGATGGAGCAGGGCTCAGACAGCATCTGAGGAAGATACAATGAGTGGAGAGACCCTCTGTACTCACATGAGGCTAGAGTTGGGGCTGATATTTATATCTGATTTCATAGCCTTGAGGGGTACTCGGTAGTGTAACTAAGACCTGATGGTCTTCCCAGGGAATCAAAAACAGGACACTGGAATGACTGATGGTTTTAACTTTGGAGTGACAAACATTGATTGGATTTCAGACAACCCCTGGATGGTTGGATAGGAAGGAGTGAATGGAGAGACAGCACAGGGTGAGAAAGAAGTACAGTCTTTAACTGCTTTGCAACAGGACTCAGTCCCTATTGCAAATGGATACATGGAAAGCCTAGGGAAGGATGGAGTGATCAGCAAGCCCATTTAAATTTTATTTAGTGCTATCTAGGTCTTCCACATGTCTTTGGCCCAGCATGCCTTTCCCATGTGAAACTTCCAGGTTCCAAAGGTCACCATGACCTCTTAAAAACATACCTTACTCTAGATATCAAAATATGAAAATATAAATCCCCATATTGCAGCGAGAGGGATGTAGGGTATGCTAAGAACTTGAACAGTGATAAAGATGAAGTGGACCTCTTTCTTGTGATCTTGGTATATAATTTTGAGGTAGTGTATGGGATAGACCAGCAACTGATAATATGTAGAGTGGCAAGATAAAATCATTTATTATTTTGGAGAACTTTATTTCTGTGTCTTCATGTGACAAGTTCTGCTTGACTTATTGCAGGCTGTCATTAGATGACTGAAGCCAACTTTTGCCAGTTTTTCAAATGTAAACTCCAATATGTGAACGAAGCCTATGTTTCTAATTTTAAAACTTGTGACAGAAACGTAATGAATTCTCCTATATATAACTAATAATAGTAAGTGATTTATCTATTATTATTTTTGCACCATAATCCAATGGGGGAGGGAATAACTTTTTTTCCTTTCATTTTGTATGGTTTCCTCTATATGACACTATTTGCATAGTATGGAGAGCTAGACAGAGAGGGAGAGAGAAAGAAGAGGAAGTTCCACCAATGTGGTGTTCGATTTAAGACTTAGGACTTAGCTACACTGCAGAAATAATGCCATTTGATCCTGCTTTAACTGTTATGGCTCAGTGCTATGGAATTCTGGGATTTGTAGTTTTGTGAGATATTTAACTTTCTCTGTTTGAGAGCTCTGGTGCCATAACAAACTGCAAATCCCATTATTCCACAGAATTGAATCATGGCAGTTAAAGCGGGGTCAAACTACATTATTTTTGCAGTGCAGATGCAGCCTTAGCATTATAAGAAAACATCCAGTAGCTTCATGAATTTAGTAACTGTTCCAGATGTCTATGTTATTAATTTAGTTTGGCCTGGGATGCATTATAAATCATACTTAGCGGTAAACCGCCAATATACAAAGTCAGTGAAATTACTATCCAGTTAAAATGATTGGCCTTATTTGTCTAAATTAGAGTGTCAGGTGGCTAAAAACAAATACAAGAAACAAAATATTTACAGAGCAGATGAGACACCAGCCACTTATATTGTGGAGGTAGAGACACAAACTTAGTGACAAAGATTCTACATCATAAACCAAAATTGGGTATCATAAATCTCAGCATGTGAAATTACTCACCGATTCTGCTATGCAACTCTTGTGTTGAATGGCAACACTACACAGCCAAATGTGCAACTAAATATGCAACTAAATGTGTGTCTGCATGCATAGCTCTGTGTCCACAACCTTGGATTGAATGTAAGCATTTTCCATTGAGGAAAAGTGGCCAACCACTTCTGTAAGGAAATGTACACAGGAGTCCAGACATTATTTTACCTTCCAAATAACTCTCAGGTCTTTTGGCAGGCATGTCAGACCACAAAGACCTAGCAACTTGCAGCTGGACAGGCTTCAACATACTTGTCTGTGGTAATGTCAAAGTAATGCAAGACAATATTGGCTATTTTACTTTAATCCATGCTCCTACAAAAGAGCTCTGTATGTACACAAGATGCTAAACCAGTGATATGGATGCATCCTGAGAAATTCCAACCAGCCAATCATAATTGGAATGGGTGCATTTCACTTTTTGGGCTATGACTGGTAAGTGATCTTGGAGGATGCAGAATTTGGGGGTTCATATGTTGAGTCAATCACAACTCAAGAAGGCTTAATAAATGGGTAATTGAAGGTCAAAATATAACAACGGTCAAGGCAGCTGTCAAGACCTGGGGAGGGTGCTGCTTCTTTGCATTAGGAAGTTGGGCAGTGGGGAAGCAATTCAAGCCATGATGATACCTTTGCTCTGGGCCCCCAGGAGAAGGAAAAGGAAGGCGTGGTGTAGTGGGTTGAGCATTGGACTAAAACTCTGCAGTTCAGGGTTCAAGTCCTTACTCAGCCATGGAAACCCACTCAGGCTCAGAGGAAGGCAAGGGCAAACTCTTTCCCACAGAAGGCTAGATTGGCTCCCTTGTAAAAAAAAAATTTTACTGCCAAACAACAACTTTTTTAAAAATTTATTTAAACAGGCCTTCAGTCTTTAACTGGATGTGGCATGCAGGTCTTTTAATGGGATGTGCTGTGCCTTTACTTTGTTATATATGTATTTTAAATTATTTTAAATATTTTAATACAATTGTCTGTTTAATTGTTTTTAAAACTTCTGTATCATATATTGTTTACTTGTATTTTATTTTACTCTTATACTTTAAGGCATTTTGAGAGAAAGGGAGGACATACATTAAATAAATACTGTACATACATAAAATAAAATAAAAATCACAAGACAGTGATTGGATGCTTCACTTGATATGGAGTGATCCAATGGTGCGTTGACTGTGAAAGATTGAATAATGGATGCTGCCGTCCATACTGTTATCCATAGCATGGCCACTAAATCCACAGACATGTCTGAAGATTTCCTGCAAGACAAATTTTCAGTAAGGTTAGGATGTAGCATCTCTTTTGCACAAATTCTTGTGGACCAAAAACAGAGAAAGCAACCAGCAAACATACTCAAACACCAGGGAGAATAAAGGGATTGAGAGACGCAACAGACCACCCCTAAAGGGCAGCCTACAGCTGCCCCTTTTAGCACCGGATTGGGGCTGTGGCAACTACATGGCAGTGCAAAAAGGAGCTGCAAAAAGCGGCTCCTTTTTGTGCCCTTGAAAGGGTGCCATAACTGCCAGTGCACAGCTTTTCCATGCTCCTTTGGCACTGTCATGTAGATGCAGCATGTGGAGAGGCACGCAGCGACATGTTGGCTTGGGAGCAGAGTTGGAGTGTGGGTCATGTGGGTGCCATGGCTCGAATCTGTTCCCAGGCCAGCCTTAATGGCTGGTTTATTGAGCCGTTGAATCTCAGTGAAAGAGCTGCCAGTAAATAATATCTACAGATGTATCTGCATGTAGAAATAATGCAGTTTGACACCACTTTAACTATCATGGCTCCATCATACAGAATCCTAGGATTTGTAGTTTTGTGAAGCACCAACATGCTTTGACAGAGAAGGCTAAAGACCTTGTAAAACTTCAAATTGCAGAGTTCCGTAGGATGGAGTTCCAGCACAAAGTAGAATCAAACTGCATTATTTTTACAGTGTAGCTGCACCTGGCACTAGAATACAGGAGCATGCTTGTGAGGCAGCTGATTGATCAGTACAGCAGACCCATCCAGATTTCCATGTGAACAGAATGGAAAAAAGATGAAACAGGTGGCCAATCTTTAGTTGACATGATGATGAGCAGCTCGCTAAATCCAACGAGTCACACTTCAGCAGACTGCCTAGCTCTCCACTGGTATAGCAGCACCCCTGATGGAGCTAAGGAGCCTTTTAAAATCATCAAATTGGAAAAGCAGTGCATCTGGATTTCAAGGAGGTGAAAATGGAATAAAACAACAATAACCAATTTCCAGTTTCCAAGGCAAGCTGCATACTTGTCAGTTCTTGCCCATCTTTCTCACATGCTTGCCACCTACACTATCCTTGTGAAATTTGGGATCTTTCTTCACCAGGGCTATCTTTATGCAATTTTCATAATAAATGCCCACAAAAAGTGCAGGTTTTTTTCTTCTTTTTTCAAAACCCCAAACTGCAAAGCCTGCTCCTGCACAAAACTCCCTGCATCTATTTATTGAAATGTGATCATCTCAGAAGAAGGCTGTCCTTGCAAACTTTACCTGGACATTTAACTTGCAGATAATGCAATTCTTGTTTTCAAATTAATGTGTGTCTAAATTGTTTTTAATTCCATTTGATTTTATAAGTTGCTAATGTTTTTCATATTATAGTGCACCCTTGCTATCCGCAGGGGATCAGTTCTGGACCCTCCCTACTCACAGATAGGAAAATCATGGGACTTTAAGTCCCATTCTTTTCAATGGGCATTTGCTCCCGCTTGTGCCACCGCATGCGCGTGCACCCATTGAAAAAGCCACAGTTTGCCATCTGCAGAAGCTCAAACCATGGATAGCAAGCCCACAGTTGGCACAGGCACACTGTTTAACATTTCTGTACATTTTTTTGTACTTAGTCTTGCAGTGAGCATGTTGAATGTCATGTTGGGAAAAACATTTGGGGAAAAAACATTAGATATAGCCAATCTGTATCTATTTGTTTGGCATGCAACTGGTATAATTTGCTTCTAGGGGCTACTATGACTGCAAATTTCATCCAATTCTGATTCATGAGCTTATAGCCATTTATCAGGTCCAAAGAGACCAAGAGGATTTCTGGACTGATTACAGTATCACATTTTACACTGTTGGGGTGCTATTATTCCACTTTAACTGCTATATGGCTGCCTCCTGTGGAATCCTAGAATTTGTAGTTTAGGGAGGGGCAGTTAGAATTCTTATCCAGAGAGCTCTCGGAAATCCCAGAATTCCACAGGAGGCAGCCATACCCATTAAAAATGGAAAATTAGCACTATGACAGTTTAGTGTCATCTTGACTTGAGAATTAGATGTTGAAACAAGTTAAATTGGGTGGTCTCCTAACAGCTACCACTGAATTGAAATCTTTTGCAACTCACCAGTGAGGCTCCAAACTATATTTTACTATCTCTGCATGCTCCCAATGTATACAATATTAATTTCCTGTCCAATTGGACTTTCAATGCAGGTTACATGGATAAAGCCTGGTAGTCAGTCTCCTGCATTCACAACAGCAACACAATACACTCACAATACCAAAATACACTCTGTTGGTGTTTCACTTGGGATGCCTGAAACAGAACTAACGGTTAACTTTCAGAACTTAAAGGAGTTAGCCATTACTGCATTAGCCAGTGGTGAAAGCATAAAGGACACACAATTGTGCCCTGAAATAACCAGATAAAGCTACATGGCTGAAGTAGTTCCTGAAATGAATGCGGAAATAAATTGCTACTGTTTCCATGCCAAAGAAAAATAAATGCATTTAAACCTATATTTATATACCAGACTACTATTTTATGTACCAATCATTTTTTTAAAAAAAATATCTGTGGTTTCTATATTGCATCGAGTGCCTTTTCTCCCCTACATAAATTACAGAAACAGCACTCAACTTTGCTCTTACCTCTGCAAGTTTGAACTTTGCTCATGTTACTATATTTGTTCAACAATTTTCCAATGGGCTATTTTGTAATCTCTATAGCTAGTGTCCCAGTACCGGAGCTATATTTCAGAAGATTATTCATATTGTAACTTCTTAACCAATTGCTTGCACAACGTAAAAGTCATTTTGCAAAATGCCTGAAGATGCTTTTCCTTTAAGCTAGAAGAATGTTTCTCAAATGTAGCAGGGACTAAATGATGCCTCTTCCAACATTTGTTTATTCTTTTCTCTTCTGGTACACATCTTCTTGCCTAAGGCTATGGACAAAATGGCTTCCCCACCCATTCCATATATGGAGACTGATTGGATTGATAGCCGGATTTCATTTACTATAGGTGCCACAACATTCTCCAGTGAATCCCAGGTCACTGGCTAGGTGTTTGGCATGCCACACTGTTTTCCAACACCATGTTGCTGCCCACAAGTTCCTGCTGCTTGTGGCACCTGCCGCACTCTCGAAAAAATGAAAGATTGTGCAGGGATCTAGCTATGGGGAGGGGGGAGATGGCCTTCGTTTGGTCATCTTGGCCTCCAGGGAGAGTTCAGACTTCATCTGTTCAAAGCCCCATTTGTCTTTTTGGCTGTCCATAGAATCCTTAGTACTCTTCTCCAACATCACTTCTCAAACAGTTGATTTTCTTCCTAATCACCTTCTTCACTGTCTCACATCTGTACATGGTGATGGGGAATACAATGCCCACAAAAATTAACCTGCAAAGAATAAAAAAGAAGTTAAAGGCTTCTAATGGACTTTCAAAACACTTTAATTTGCTGATATGCAGCACAAAAATCCATTCAAAACCAGTAAAAGAAATTGCACTGGAACACCAGCGTCTGCACCTAATTAAAGCTGAGTAGTAACTGGATTGATAAAAATACTGAATTTATGAAATAACTATGTGTGATATGGCATTTTTATCATGTTTATCAAATTTAGCACCTCCAAATAGATTAAAAACAGCTACAATATTGAAAAACAGTTATTCATCGCCAGCCTGTGTAACTGATCAATTTAAATAAAATGAAAGAAACATTTACCAGTGAAAACAAAGTAAAACTTATTCTGCAGGTGTGTGTGTGTGTGTGTGTAACATAAATGGACATATAAAGGACATTATGTAAAAAATGGACATTAGATAAGACTTGAAGAGAGGAAGACAGTGAGCATGAAACTTTGGGGCCATTCAGACTATATTTTAACCCGGTTCAGGATTCAAAATTTGCACATGAAGTTCATATTGGGCCTGATTCTGTCACAACCCATGCCGAGGCTTGCACAAGGAAATGCCCCTTATCCAGAGTATCCAGAATCGGGCTAAAATCCGTCTTTTCCCAAAAGACCCAGGTTCTGCGAAATATGAACTTGCCCTTGATCATGTTCAGGGCAAATTCAGGGAGGGATTAGGGTCGGAGGGTGGGCAGAGGTCAGAGCATTCCCTCCCCTCATCTGAGGGGAGGGGGAGGAAGAGGAGGAGGAGGAAAGAGCCGAAGGACTGGAGGCTGAGAGGAGGCAAAAGGGGAATCAGGGTGACTTTTGGGCTGCAAAGGGCTGTAAGAGGGAAGGGGAGTGGAGAAAGTGATGGAGGAGGAGGGGGAGGAGGAGGAGCCCTGGGAAATGGAGGGCATTCTCTAACGGAGCAGGAGGAGCAGGATGAAGGAGCCAGGGCAGCTTGGGAGGGGAGGGTCGGAAGGAAAGAGGAGGAGGAGGATTGCCCAGGGAAATAGGGCTGTGGGGCTAAGCCGGGGGATGTAGGGAAATCCAGCTGCAGCAGAAGGAGCCTCTTTTATTTCTGACAATTTACGCGCATGATTTTTTGGGTGACATGTCTGTGTGCTTGCTTGTGCTACTGTGCTACTTTCATTTCCTCTTGCTCCTGGATTATTATCATTATTATTATTATTATTATCATTATTATTATTATTATTTGTGTTATATGCAGATGCTACAGTCAGAATGTCTGCGCTGCATTTCCCTTTCATTTCCAATTGATTCCATGGGTCTACTTTAGTTGGAACTGACAGGTCACTCTCTCTCAGCCTCAGTGGAAGGCAATGGCAAAGTGTAAGCAGGAGGAAAGGGGTCAGGTCTGGTCAAAGGCAGGGCATGAATGGAGCTCCCATCAGGCACTTTCCTCCTTTTTTTATTTTTTTAAAATTAATTTTGACAAAATCTGCACATGTTTTGTTTTGTTTTTTCTTGAGGCAGATATATAGATAGATAGAACGTGGCTGGCAGCTTGTCCCCCTTTCCCTTTCATTTGCTGGCTTCCAGCAAAGGGGAAATGTTGCAAATGGGCTAGATTTGTTTTCTTTTGCTAATCAATGCTATAATTCAAATGTTACATTTGTTGCTCTTGTCAATTAGGCAATTGGCAAAATGATACATGCTTTTGCAAGGAATTCAGGGGCAGCCCTGAATTGCTTTTAA
This sequence comes from Sceloporus undulatus, assembly GCF_019175285.1. NCBI lineage: Eukaryota > Metazoa > Chordata > Lepidosauria > Squamata > Phrynosomatidae > Sceloporus > Sceloporus undulatus. The sequence goes on along the minus strand of NC_056526.1, from coordinate 129,058,388 downwards.
AAGCAAAAAAGAATGCATGACAATCGCATCGTTTTCTGGCATTTCCAAGGTGAGGAATTTATTGTTGTTGTTGTTGTTGTTACATTCTGGGGTGGCAAGGAGCTGGGGATACAGGATGCATTAGCTTGCATTTTGGGGTTGAAAATGGGGCCAAGGGCAGATCATAACCTGCACTGACCCAAATGCCCACACACACACACACACACACATACAAAAGAGATTTTAAATTGACAAAATGTGCACACTTTGGGGCATTTTGTGCATGGCTCTTTAAAAAAAAGGAGGGGGGAAGCACACTTCCGATGCCCCTGCAAACATCACCTATGACGATCGCTTGATTGACAGCAGGCGCCCTCAAGTTAAACCCAATAAGGCATTTGGGTTAAAATGCTCCTCAATCGTAGTGGGCATTCACTAACGGAGAGATTCAGGGAAGGGGCATCCGGATCTACCCAGTTCCACCCACGTTAAATGGGCCAGTGGAAATGGGGCCTTTGTATGCCACTTTGTTACCTGTGCATTGGCCTAATAAAAATATTAATCCAGGAATGGTCCCACTATTAGGCAGCATGAAATATCCACCTTGATTAGATGGATTTTGGGAAGGACAGCATAGAAGGATGGTTAAATTACTTATGTTGTTATCATTTTCTGTTGTTACTGCCAGGAATTGGGGTGAAGCACTTGGTACTGTATATGTTTTAAGTCATACACCAAATTAACTTGGTTGGCTTTGGAAACCATGTCCCTTGAACTCACTTTGGGAATGCCATCGGCTGCTCTGCCTCAGACAGCAAAATGCCTTGAGTCAGCCCTGGTAGCACTCCACTATATAATTTATGTTATTTTTCTAAACCATAAAAAGTTGATAGAAAAACGTAAAGTGACCATAAACAGAAATTCTAAAGAGAGAATTTTGGGGGAGGTAAAGAGTGATCTGCAAGGATCGCTGTAGAGAGTGGCTTGCTGAAACATAAGTAAGTATCTCTGTATAGACTGGCTTGCTGAAATGTAAACAACCTTCACTTAAAAACAATTAATTTGTTGCTGTTGTGTGCCTTCAAGTTGTTTCTGACTTAGGGCAATTTTAAGGTGAACCTATCACAAGGCTTTCTTGGTAAGATCTGTTCAGAGACATATGCCTTTGCCTTCCTCTGAGGCTGAGAGACTGTGACTTGCCCAAAGTCACCCAGTGGGTTTATATCACCAAGTGGGGATTCAAACCCTAGTCTCCAGAATTAAAGTCCAACACTCAAACCTATGAACTTGAAAACAGTAAGATATATTTCCTCTCCACTTGGGGGCAGCAGCCAACACTAAATCTGAAGTTTTCAGGTAAACTCTTTTTCAAGGAAATTGCCATAGAATGAAAGTCTGAGATTTAAGAAAACAGAATATTTTAAACAAAGGAACTGGTGTGCGCGCACACACACATACACACACACGCATTTTGAACTCATATGAACTTTTCTTTTGCTATATGAGAAATATAAATTAGTTCTTAAACATATCTGCAAATGGGTGCACCAGCTATAATATGAATCCACATAGTGGCATTCAACCAGTGGTTCTCAAACCTTTGGTCCTCCAAGGTTTTGGACTTCAGCTTCCACAAACCCCAGCTAGATTGGCCAATGATAACGGATTTTAGGAACTGTGGTCCAAAATATCTAAAAGACGAAAGTTTGAGAACCACCAGCATATACAGTGGGTTCTTGTTATCCGCTGTGGATAACAAAATCTGTGTATGCTGAAGTCCCATTAAGTATAAAGGTTTGGCAAAATGGTGTCCCTTATATAAAATGACAAAATCAAGGTTTGCTTTTTGGAATTTGTATATTTTTAAAAATATTTTCAAGCTGTGACTGCTTGAGTCAATGGATTAAAAAGCCACTGGATGGATAAGGAAGGCCGACTGTACTGTTCTAACCTAACCGTCAGTAAAGGGGTCAGAAGAGTATATATCACAGGGAATATTACCTCAAGAACAGCCAAAAGAGTTGTTGCCCCACAACATCTGCTGTCTGAAGCAGTTGCTTAATAGTGGGACCAGCCTTGGCACCAACTATATGCTGAAGATGAAGGAGATGGAGGAGGAAGTCTAGGCTGAAGGCACACAGTAACAAACAATAAGGGTGGCTTATTGGGAGCTATCGTCAGTGTTCAAAGAGTGCTTTCTTCACATAAGAAAATATACACTTTCCCTTTATTTTAACTTGACAGTATTATTAGTCCCCTATCCTAGGAACAGATCCTAGTCAACCAAATTAAGTACTATGAGGTGGGAGAGGATTTCCTAATGCCGGCATTGCTAATAAAAGTTTTGCAGGAGCCACTAGGTGGCAGCATGTCCAGAGCATCCACATATGCTTAAAATCCATAAATTCTTTACAGAAACATGATAGGAATGTACCAAAGCAGATGGAAACACATTTTTCTACCTCAAGTATTTCGTCAGATCCATAGAAATAGCAGGGCTGTCAGCTTTTGAACCACTCTTTGCCTCTAATAGAAGCAAGATCTCCTATTTCTGTAGCTTGAGCTGTCACTTAGGAGCAAACTGGGTTTCTGGTCAGTTGGCAACTCTAAAAACTAGTAAAATGCTATAGCTCTGAGCCATGAAAGGCTTTATAGATTAAAACCACCACTGTGGATTGAGTCCAGAACAAACCAGAACCAATCAAGAGGATACAATACTGGCATAAGATGAACCCAACAGCTGATTCCAGTTCTGCAATAGCCAGTATTCTTGCTGATACTCTGCTAACTGCTTTCACTGTACAATGTGTTACAGCAGTCTAGATGGGAGGTTAGCAGGACACAGATCACCAGCTCCATGTTATTATTATTTAGGTAAGACATGAGTGGTTGATCCAGCCTAAGCTGGTAAAAGACAGTCTGCAGCACTGAGGGCATATGTGTCCTGACAGAGATGTATCTATAATATATCTTGAATTACAAACCGGGGGGAGGGGGGAGGTTTGTATGATCTGTCAACTGCATGTGGCCTGGAGGGCTAGTCCAAACTGCAGAACCTCCACCGCCTGCCATCTTCCAACTGCAAAACAAATGGGGAGAGATGGAGAATTGTGTATGAAGAAGCATCCAGTTTGCATAGAACATCCCCCCCAATTGTCTGAATATGCATGGAATCTCTGTATTGCTGTAACGCCCATTCTCAGCTAAAAAAGTCTCCTCGGAAAGATGCTATTGTCCAATGGTATTGAAAACTGCTGAGATGAACAAGGTTGCATTTCTCCTGCCTTTCTCCCAGCAAGATTATCCCACAGCAAGATTATCTGTGTCAAAACCGTAATGAAAGTGGATTGAGAAAACCTGTTTCATCCTAAACTATCTTAGACTGTCTACTACTGTACCATGTTTCTGAGCTTCTTGCCCAGAAGGGCATGTTCACCACACTCTATATAGTTGTTAAAATCTACATACAAGACCGACGTACAAGCTTTTGCAGAAATGGTCACACTACTGCATCCTTTAAGGAGGCTGGGATCACTCCCTCTCTTAGAAATGAATGGATAATCTCAAGGACCCAGTTCTTTATACCTCCCTTGAAGGGGTAAAGTTTGAACAAACAACTGGTCAGGTAAAACGGAAACAAGAACCTTGTTTGCAGACTTAAATATTGAAAGTATTCCATAAAAATCCAGCCAGATGGTGATCTGGGCACCTTCATAGGCTGGATTGCACAAAGAAGGAAATGCAAGTCATTTTGCTGCACTACAGTTTTATCCCCACCACTCTCTTTTATGGCAGACTGGGGTTTTATACTGCCAACTAGGCAAGTATGTATGAAGCAGCTGCTTTGCTGGAGATTGTGCTTTGCAGGGTATATCCAGAAAGACTGCCATTTATACGTAACTTTGAGCAGGGTATGAAAACATTGTTTATTTTTGGGCCATGTTGATTGCAAGATTCTGGGAACTGCTGTGCTAAAAAGTAAATTTTCCTAGCTCTGGTTCACAGGTGTTAGAACCTTGACCAGCATGTGGAAATAAGCACATGCATGTAGGCACATGCTCTGACATTCACAGCCATGTCATGATTCATATCAGGTAGAGCTATCCAAAAGTCTGATGTACAGAGATGATAAAGTATCAGATATGAGGAATATTATAAGGCCCATGCCTATCCTCAATTGTACTTATGCTGGCTGGTGCCAATGTAATATTCTTGAACTCCAAACCACGAATCTTCTTGTCTCCTGTACAAATCTTCATCCTTTTTCTTTTCAGAGCAAACTGCAAGGCAGGATTACATATCATCAATGTTCATGCTAACTTCAGGTAGCTTCTAGGCAGAGAGTTTAAGCATAGTTACAAGCAAATTTGCCAACTAGGGCTTGAAGAGATTCATTATCTGTGTTAATACTAGTGCAGAAGAAAAATCTGTAATGATTGCCTCCACAAGAGGGGACATTTTGCATGGGGAAGTTTCCACATGTGAGGGGAAGAGATAGGAGGAAGGAACAGACAAGCTCATGCAGCTTCCCTGATCTCCTAAATGCCACAAGAAATCAGGGTCATTACACTAGGCAGAGCTCAGGAAAGTTACAGCCCACACAGGATAGAGGATTGAGGGAGCTGTAGTCAAAATAAGTCATTCTTGCAAATGCTGATACCAACCACTGGATTAGGTCCTATTGAGACGCAAGTCCCCCCTGCCCCCCGCCATACACGGCTTTTCTTCTCAAGGTTTTTTTTTTTTTGCATTGTTGTATTGCCGTGCCAAAAGGCAAGGGATTACCTGCTGCATTTAAAAATTACTGTATTGCATTAAAGGCATAAGGGAATCTAAGTCATTTTGGCAACCCAAAGTCTAGTTGTAGACATTACATAGGAGGTAGGTATGTGTGCAAAAATCCTGCAAAGACCTAGGGATAGGAAGGGATGGGGAAGGAAGGAGAGGAGATTTTATACAAATTTCCTCCAATAGAGTAAAGTTGTGCCTTATTTGCCATGCTTCTCTATCACTGATGTACATGCTGACCAGATTCCCTCCTGCCTGTTCATTCAGTTGCCCTATGTGCCTATCAGCTTACACAGCAGTACTTTTTAAGCTGCCTGATGTGGGGGACCAACAACTATTTTATCCTATTGTCTCAGTGACTGGTACCATATTTGGGACCATTGGCTACAGTTGTTTCTTTCTCTCTTGGAAGCTCTCTGTGGACTGGAAGGGATGGCTAAGGGACCAGCATTGTCCATGGACTGAAAATGAACCACCATTCTTAGTAGCACTGGTGTAGAATGTATTCATGTAAGAACTGTTCTTGTGTGAAAATGCCTTAGGAACATAGGCTGGTACATACAGAGGGTATAGCAATAGCACTTTATATTTTTATATCACTTCATTGTGAATTAAGCACTCTCTAAGTGGTTTACAATATTTTTAGCCATTTGTTCCTCACAATCTGGATACTCATTTTACCGACCTGTGACAGGATGGAAGTCTGAGTCAACCAAAAGCCCCGTGGGATGGAACTCACCACATTGTGGCTGCAGTACTGGCATCTAACCACTGCACTACCAGGGCTCATTGACCCAGAATAAGCATCAGTAGCAGAGGGTGTGACCACACTGGGTGCAAACTCACACCCCTGCAACACACGAGGACTGTTTATATGAGAGAAATATGTGGTTCCGCCTAAATATCATGCTGTAAAGTTGAATCAGGATTCAGAATCATTGTATCCTGTCAAATAGCAAGGCTTGTTTGCCATCTTGTTTGATTCACCATCTTAGGCTAGTTCTGGGGTAGGGTGCTATATGACAAGGATAGGCAAAATGCTACTCTAGGGCCACATGCAGTCCCCCAAAATTGCTTTGTGGTTCTGACCTTCCATAGTCCCCAGGACTACTCTTTTCTAGCAATATAATTATACACACAGACAAACACATACACATACACATACACACACACACCTCCTAGCAGCCTGAAGGAACAATCAATCCCTTTTTAATTAAGGACCTGAACAGACAGGCCAAAATAAAGCTGCTTCAGGTCACTTTGGAGGTATGCTGTTTATATGTTCTGTGCGTTCTAAGAGTCCAGAAGCTGAACCAAAGCCGAGATGTAGGCATAAGGACTGAAGCACAGCTTTGGCACAGCTTCTGGCCTCTTAAGATGCATTAAACAGCATACCTCCAAAGTGAGCCAAAGCAGCTTTATTTTGGCTTGTCTGTTTGAGCGCTAAGTCACAACCCTTTGCACTGTTTAGCATAAAAATACCCATTTTTACAAAACCAGAAGTGGATTTCTGGCCTCTTCTCAATCTGTTTTCCCTCCCACTATATTGCCAGCCTCCAGAGGGTCCCAGGTACAAATTGGCCTTTGGACTCACTGATGTTGTCCATCCCTGTCAGCTGGTTTTATAGTTTCATTTACTGTATGGTTGGTACTTCCATGTAGTCAGATCCCAATACTAATGGGAGGCTACCTGGAGACAGCTGACAGTTCAAAAGACTCAGCAGAAGGCAGATGAGAACATAGGCAAATTTCACCTATACATATGTGGTAGCTCTCTCTCTCTCTCTCTCTCTCTCTCTCTGTGTGTGTGTGTGTGTGTGTGTTTTCTAGAGGTTTGTATGTGTACACATGTCTGAGTGCATCCAGTCAAATGGAAGTGCAAACATTCTGAGAAAACATATATAGCAAAATGGACAAAGACTTCTGGTGAAACAAAATTTGAGAGAAGATGGTGATCATATTAGAGAGGAATATGTGAGTCTTGAAAGGGAAGAATATGTATGCATACATGAGGATGAAGCATTTCCATCTGATCTGTATGTAATCTTAAGGGGATTGGATGGATAGACACAGAACAGTGGCAGCCAGGAATGCATTTTATCTGTATTTACTGTATACCCTCCAGCCTTCCATTGAAAAGGATAATTTTGCCATATTTGATTCATGCTTGATTCAGCCTACAGATAAGATGGAAATATATTTGGATGGGGGATCAATCAATCCAGCATGCATTGAAGAGAAACACATTCTCCTTAAAAGGAAGGTTCACAACTGGAGGGTACTCCTTGGTCCATATAACAGTAAATAGGAATGCTTTTTACCAGTTCTGGTTGATAAATCTTTCCTGGAAAAGATAGGTTTGGATACCGTCATTAACTATCTAATAAGTTCCAAACTGGACTACAAGAGGGTGCCATTTTAAAGGCATCCAGAAACTTCAGAAGGTCCAAAAACTGTTGTTGTTATGTGCCTCTGTGTCTTTTTTTACTTATGGGCCCGTTACAGACGGGCACTTTAGTACGCGCTCCGCACGTGCTAGGGTTAAAAAGGGGCGTCCTTTCTGGATGTCCCCAACCCTAGGACGCGTGGAGCGCACACAAAATGGCAGCGGCCATTCCAAACGGCCGCCACCATGAGGACGTCACGAGCGCGCCGCCTCTATACGGGGGGGCGCGGATGTGACGTCCTCGCTCTGTGCCAGGGCGCATAGTGTGCCCTTAGTGCGGAGCAGGAAGGAGCTCCGTTTCGGAGCTCCTTCCTGGTTTGGTCCGCTGGATGCAGCCTTCACACGGCTGCACCCAGCGGACCAAATCTCCTCCTCCCCGCTGCTGCGGGGTGTCCTTGGGGCTTGAAGCCCGAAGGACACCCCTTCCCAGGCTGTGGGGAAGGGGCCTTTTGCCGTTTCCCCACAGCCTGAAATGCAGCGGATCGGGGCCTCAGCGGCTGCCGTTCTGACCACTGAGGCCCCGATACACCGGGGGAAGGGGCGGGTACAGCCCGCCCCAAATGGGTGGTCTGTAACCCGCCATGGCAACCCTAAGCTGACCCATCATAGGGTTTTCTTGACAAATGTATTGAGTGGGGGTTTGCCATTGCCATCCTCTGAGGTGCCCAAAGTCCCCCGGTGGTTTTTTATGCTCAAGCAATGATTTGAACTTTGTTCTTTAGAAACGTAGTCTAACGTTCAAACCACTACACCATGCTGGCTCTCAATATAAAATATACATATAAAATATAAAATTATGGAAGCATTACTTGTGAGTCTTACATTACACCAGATAGGTTCCCTACCTCATCATATTTTCATCATATTTCTAGCAGAAGCATTTCATTATTTACATTCCTAGGTATATGTGTATGCATACCTTCAAGTTGCTTGTTGCCTTATGGTGACCCCATGGATTTCATTGGGTTTTCTTAGTCCAGGTGGTTTTTCCAGTTCCTGCTGAAATCTAGGCTGCATACTCACTGCAGAAATAATCCAGTTTGACAGCATCTTAACTGAATGGTTCAATGTTATGGAATTCTGGAAGTTGTAGTTTTTGGTGGCACCAGAGCTCTCTGACAGAGAAGCTTAAATATCTCACAAAACTGAGCCATGGCTGTTAACGTGGTAAAAAAGGAATCATTTCTGCAGTGTGGATGCAGGCATAAGGTACAACAACTGGTATTCTTTCATCATCTCTCATCCAAGTACTAACTAGGGCTGATCCTACTTAGCTTCCAAGATCAAAAAGGATTTGGAATCTTTGGAGTATTTAGGTCCTACACATTTAGATGTAGGCTGTCATACTGAGCTTTATACCACATACTAGTTTATTAATTTAAAGTTATTTTATCATAGTTAAAGGAGGCCTTTATGGCAAGGACAGATATCCTGTGTTTTAGAACAAAATTAATACTATTGACAAGAAGAGTATTCTTGCCTAAGTTTCTTACCCTGTTGACCAGGACAGTGCAGCAGTATATACTGCTGCAGTAATACATGTGCATACCTGTGAAGATTATAGCGAATGATTTTTCATGGTGGAGTTCTTGTGGCAACAGCAGATCATTTTTAGCTTCATCCACTGGGTCCTGATATTCTTCATCAATCAAATGCTACCAGATTCTTGTCTGAGATAGGTTAGTCAGAATTCATCTTTGGGCTCAGTTCAAAATGCTGTTCTTGGCTTCTAAGGTTCTAAATGGCTTATGGCCAGTGATATCTAGACAAGTTTATGATCTTTTACTGATTGGCTTTGCTTGCTGTTCACTTTTGGGAAGTATTTTTATTGCTACTGTTTTCTTTCTTTCCCACTGTTTTATTGCTTTCATATTCATTTATGATATTTAACTTTTGAATTATTAGCTGCTTTGATTTGCTCCCAAGGAAAGCAGGGACACATATTCAAAAATAAATAAGTGCTGGATCCCGTAGTGGATTTTAGGTGGGGCTATCCTTGGAGATGATTCAGAAACTTAAACTGATGGGAAGTGGGGAAAGACTTTAGCATATTCAGTGGATGATCTTACAATTGCATCAGTCATTTTCTTCTCAGGATAGTAATTTTAACCACAGAATCAGTTCATAGCCTGGATTGAAATACCTTAGGTCAGGGATGGGCAACACATAGCCCTAAAGTGGAGTGCAGTCCTTCAAGGCTCTTTTTTGCAACCTTGACCATTTCACACTATTCAGACTGCCCCTTTTCTCTCTAAATGAAGGTTGAGTTGCTTTTCTTCAATGCAGAACATATTATAAGAAAAGCAGGCTTGGACACAGAAGAAGGAGGAGTAAAAATAGGAGGAAGGACTATCAACCATCTAAGATATGCAGATGACACCATACTATTAGCAGAAAACCTCACAGACCTGGAACAACTACTTAAAAAGATCAAGGGGAAATGTGCAAAGGCAGGCTTATTGTTGAACATAAAAAAAAACACAAAAATAATGACCACCAAGGACCTTCAAAAGTTCAACATAGACAATGAAGAAATAGAAATAGTAAAGGAATTCCCATACCTGGGATCAAACTTTGATAGAAATGGGGACTGCAGTCAGGAAATCAGAAGAAGATTAAGAATGAGGAGGGTGGATATGAAAGAACTAGAAAGATTCTAAAATGCAAAGATATACAACTGAGAACAAAAGTTAAAATCATACAAGCCATTGTATTCCCTATTACCGTGTATGAATGTGAGAGCTGGACAGTTAAGAAACAAGATAGGAAGAAAATCAATTCATTTGAGATGTGGTGCTGGAGAAGAGCGCTGAGGATCCCATGGACAGCCAAAAGGACAAATGAATGGGCCCTAGATTAGATCAAGCCAGAAACCTCCCTGGAAGCCAAGATGACCAAACTGAGGCTCTCGTACTTTGGACACATCATGAGAAGGAAGGATTCATTGGAAAAGACAATAATACTGGGAAAGGTGGAGGAATGTAGGAAGAGAGGAAAGCCACATGTCAGATGGATGGACTCTGTTAAGGAGGTCACGGGTTTTATGGGGTTGCAGGAATTAAGCAGAGCAGTGGAGGACAGGGGATCCTGGAGATGTTTCATCCATTGGTTTGCCATGAGTCTGGATTGACTCGAGGGCAGTAAATAACAACAACAAATTTTTGGCAGCCTGTGCTGCCTCCAGAGGGTTACCTGGACAGAAAATCTGACCCCCAGTTGCCCACCCCTGCCTTAAAGAGTGCCTCTCAGCCCATCATTCCCTATGGTATTTCAGCTCAGTAGTCCAGACCACATGGTGTGTACCCTCACTATATCATTGAAATTATATGTTTAAACCTAATGGCATTTCTCTTCTGCCATATTGAAATTAATTAGAGTTACATTAATTGTGACTAATAAGTTCCATTTATTTCTATGGAACTACTCTAAGAAGAACCAACACTGGATTTGGTAATGCATGAGTTCCACATGGTTATTATTATTATTATTATTATTATTTTATTCATTTATATCTCTCCTTTTCCTGAATAATGGGACTCAAGGTGGCTCACAACATATTAACAACAACAATGATTAAAACAAAAACAAAAAGAAATCAATTTAAAAGACAATTTAAACATTTAATGTGACATTTTACAGGAGAGCAAAGATAGAGCTCTCCTGGCCTGCCTTCAGAGGGAATTCCAATGTCTGGGAGCAGCCACTGGGAAAGCCTCTTCCTTATTCCCACCAAACAAACCTGAGAAGGTGATGAAACCATGAGAAGGGCCTCTCCATAAAATCTTAATGTTCGCCAGCTTAGCTTAGCCTAGTATACCAACTGCATCCATTTGGGGGAGAGTCTGAATTTATCCAAAGTTACATTAAGTTGGACTTGATGGCCCTTGAGCTCTCTTCCAATGCTATGATTCTATGAAGATAAAGGGAGATACAGATAGCCAGAACCCAAGCTGTATAGGGCATTATAAACCATCACCAGTATTTTGAATTGTTCTCGAAACTGGACTGGAGCCATTGCAACAGTTGTATGCTGCCTGTAGTGAGTGTCAGTTAGCAATTACAGTTGCCCTCCATATCTATGGATTCTTTATCCATGGATTCAAGCATCCACAGCTTTAAGATAATGAAAAGAAATATATATTCCAAATAGCAAAGCTTGATTTTGCCATTTTATATAAGGGACACCACTTTGCTATGCCATTGCATTTAATGATTGGAAGAGGGAAAATAGACTTAAGCTGAATCCAAATAAAATGGAGGTACTCGTGATAGGTAACCCCAATCTGGGTATGGAGATAAGTTCACCAGTTCTAGATGGGGCCACACTTCCCCTGAAAGACTGTGTCCGCAGCTTGGGGGTGCTCCTGAATTCATCACTTCAACTGTCTTCTCAGATTGATGCGACAGCCGGGAGTGCCTGTTATCAGCTTCGGCTGATACGCCAGTTGCGCCCCTACCTGGAGCAGCGGGACCTAGAAACAGTCGTACATGCTCTAGTAACCTCTCGTCTTGATTTCTGCAATGCGCTCTACATGGGGCAACCTTTGAGCCACGTCCGGAAGCTTCAATTGATACAAAACATTGCAGCCAGACTGGTCGCTGGAAAATCCAAGTTCGACCATATTACACCTATTTTAAAATCACTATATTGTCTGCCTATTAGCTTCCGGGCACATTACAAGGTGTTGGTTATCACCTATAAAGCCCTACATGGCCTGGGTCCAGTCTACTTGAAGGAACGCCTCCTCCCATACAATCCTTCCCGTACACTCCGATCCTCCGGGAAAAACCTCTTACAATCTAGAAAGACTAGACTGGCGGTGAGCTCCCGGAGGTCCTTCTCTGTCACCAGTCCTAAAACGTGGAATGACCTGCCGGAAGAGATCACTCGAGGCTTTTAAAAAGGCAACAAAAACCTTTCTCTTCCGGCAGGCCTTCCCCAATTGATAATGTCCAGAACCAATTGAATCCCTCTCCTTTTATTATTTTTCTTGTTTGTGGTTTGTTTTTAATTTTAATGTATTGTTCTGTACTTTTTAACCATCTTTTACTGTTTAATTTTATAGTTGGGAGGGAGAGTTCGGTCGGGGTCTTGTGGGGCTTGTTGTTTTTATTGTTGTATATTGTATAAACTTTGCTGTTACCCGCCTTGATCCTCAAAGCGGAAGAGGCAGGATATAAATAAATATTGATGATGATGATGATGATGATATTATTATTATTATTATTATTATTATTATTATTATTATTAGGACTTAAGCATCCATAGATTTTGGTATCCATGGGGGTCCTGGAACTAAACCCTAGCAGATACCAGAGGGGCATTATAATAAGATCCAATAACAAAGTATATCAGCCAAAATCAGCCAAGGTTACTGGATAGTCACTTTTTTCATGTTCTAAAGGGCTTGTTGTTGCTTTAAATTTTCTACTAGCATTCAGTGATTTTGGCTGATATACTTTTAGTCTAAGGCAGCTTTCCCCAAGGTGGTATCTTCCAGATTATTTGGATTACAACAATGTTTATGTGCTCCATTCCCAGCAGCAAACAGACTGGAGTGATGAGAGCTGCAGCTCCCTCCCAGTTCTGATCCACAACCTCATATTGCAAATGGCAGAAAGGGGTCTGCAAAAAGCAGCAATTTCCATTGCCAGATAGTACAAAATCTGTATTGTCTCTTAAAGACATAACCCACTTACTGCAGCTCTTGATAATTCCTCCAAGTATCAGATGGTATGATCAAGAGAAGATAGAGAAGCATTCTTGTTGATTGTTAGCCTTCCTCTGGCAATCCACCAAAAAGAGGGGGGAAATTAAAGTCTATCTACAGTATTAATTTATTCCATTCATTTGCCACTTTTCTCCCAGAGTGGGACCCAAGGCAGCTTCCAAAGAGGATCATTTTTTTTCAAAATTATTTTTTAAAAAATTAATAACCTCTACATACAGAATCCCAGAATTCTCTTATCCTCACCAAACAAGCTTGTGATGGTGGCAGGACCAAGAGAAAGCTATCCCCTATAGATATTAAAGTTGTGTCAGCTTCAATGAAAGTAGTAGCAGACAGTGGCTTCCATGTGAGAGTGGATTGGTGAATCCACTCTGTGCTTTAGTAGCACAAACTTTAAACCAGCTATAAAAGATACTGGACATGTATTGGGGTCAGGATTCAGCACCTTGGATAGCAATTTTGAAGGTCAGACTAGGACATGGAGAGAATTCATTGCTCATTGGCATAGAAGCCACAAGCCTCCATCAAATGCTTCAGGCAGGGGCTTCAGAAAACACATTCGAATCTGTATACATATTTTATAAATATTTTAGATCTTATATATCATACTTCAATGACTAAATAGCATAAAGCCTCCAGATCCTGTCTGATCATGCAAGCTAAGCTGGGTCAGCCATGGTTAGTACTTGGATGGGAGACCGCCAATGAATACCAGGTGCTGTGGGCTGGTATTTCAGAGGAAGGAACTGGCAAAACCACCTCTGAGGATTCCTTGCCTAAGAAAGCCCTCTGAAAATTTGATGGGGTTGTTGTAAATTGACAGACTACTTAAAGGTGCATACAAACACACACACACACACCTTGTGTCATTTATTAATCTGATTAACAATGCAGTAATAACAAATATCTGCTACAGTAAGGAAGCAAAAAAAATCTTACAAAAATCCCACAGTAAGGAAGTAAATAAAAAAAAATCCTATAAAAGCCTGGATTTTAAAATTGGCGGGGAGGGGAGAGGTCTTGACACCCCCTGAACTGCTAGCGCTTTAAAAGACTGAGGCATGAAAGCATATTTGTGTAGGAATAAGTACCCATTGCACACAGTGGTACTTACTCTCAAGTAAGCATACAGAGGATGTTCATAATAATACTTATTATTATTATTTATATACCACTTCTCCAAATGATTAAAGCATCTTACCCTCCCTAACCCTCCCGTCCACAATAAAATGCAATTATTGGGGGGGGGGGGTTTCATCTTAATCTGGAAAGGCCTGCCGGAAAAGCTATGTCTTGACTGCCTTTTTAAAGCAGTTCAGCCTTAACAATTATACATGTGTTCTCTAGATCCAGAATGATTCCTCTAGTCCTCTGTAAAGATCTCCTAAATAGAGTGCTGAAAAATATAGTGTGTGTGTGTGTGTGTGTGTGTGTGTGTGAAAGAATTCTAACCCCAGGAAGGGAAAAGTGGAAGGGCAATGGAATCTCACTTTCTGGTTGTCTGATTGTTGTAAACGCTTCTGCACTTTCTTTTTCAAAGTGTCCTTTTGGAGAGCTGAAAGCAAATGTTCTCATCCCCTTCTTTGCCTCCCAGTGGAAACGTGTCAAGAGGTTTTTCCAAAGCACCTCCTCTAATAATGTCTGTCTGAAGGCCTCATTGTTTCGCCCGAGCAGAGATGTAACGTTAGGAGTACAAGCAAACATCTCCCCTTAATATGCCATAACGTTTCCAGCCCTCCAGCGCCCATGGCCCCTGTCATATCCACTTTGCATGTCTCCTGTCCAGCTTTGAGGGCCAGCCTGGACCTGAAAACCTCGTCCTGGCTGAGACACAAGCCTCTCTGACAGGGGGAAAGCAGCAAATAAACAAGCTGCATTAAAGAGAGCGAAAGAATTGCCTTGCAGGTGCTTGCAGCTGGCAGTTAACACAGACAGTAAGAGGATCAACTCCATCTCCACTGGCTCTTAAGGAGAGGAGAGGAGGGAGGGAAGGAAAATATAAAGCTCCCCCATTTACTATTCACACTTTGGTTAATTTGGATGATAACGGTTCGTTTCTAATCCCATTGTGTTGGGCTGAATATACTGAAACCTACCAGCTTTCTCTCAAAAGGGTATCTCTTGCAAGCAGAACAAGGCTGAGGAGCGTCCTGAGGCTGGAAAAACGCATTTTCTGAGTTTTTTCTTTTATGGGAGCGGTTTGTTCAGTCACCCATCAGGCTGCAGACAAAACAGGCTGCAGACAAAACAGCAAGGCAGGGAAGATCGACTTGAAACAACGTGGCCCCGAGGCCACAAGGCTGGCATTTGCAAGTTGCAAGTCGTCGCCAATTGCCAAACTAGGAATCCAGTCAGGGAAATGTGGCCATGCGCTGGAAGAGTTTGTTCCTGCCTTTTCTCCAGTATCTGTAGCTGGCATCTTCAGAGAAAGATGCCAGCCACAGATGCTGGTGAAACATCAGGAATAAACTCTTCTAGAACATGGCCAAACAGCCCCCCCCAAAACCCCACAAAAAACAGGGATGCCGGCCATGAAAGCCTTCGACTTCACAGTCAGGGAAAGTTGGTGGCACTGATCAAACTCCTTCTCTCGAGGGAGAACCTCCAAAATAATAAGAAAGACCATGAAGTCCATCTCAAAATGAAAGAGAGTTGGGTTTCAAAGACACTCTTTAAGTCCTGTCTGAGATCAAAAGCGGGTCGGTCCTGTTTTTCTGGGACTCGTTTTCCACTTTGGAGAGGGCTGACGTTTGGAAAGGCTGGCGCACCTCTCCAAAGTTTGATTCTTCCTGTGAGGATTATTGTTCAGAAGTGAAAGCTTGAATTACCTCTTGAGTTGCCTTCCTTGTCGAGTGGGTGGAGGTGTAGCTCTGGCTGGTGTTTGGGGTCTGGGGGCTCTTCCTGTCCCCCCCAAAAGAGGGGCCGAAGAAAGTGGGAAGAGGTGCCCAAATGCGCCCTGGACGCTTTGGAGAGGGCAAGGAAAGGCCTCTGGTTCCCTGGCTTTCCGGGCCTCCCCGTTTGTGGGTTTGGGGTATGTCCTTGGCCGGGCTTTTCCCAAGGCAGGCATCCCCTTCCCCATCCCCGCCGCCCCCCCCTGGCCCCCCCCCCCGGGGGCAGAAACGCGTGGCCCCCCAGAAAGAGCAGGCGGCCTTTGCGCAACGGAGGCGAGACGCGCGGCTGCCAAAGGCGAGAGAGAGCAGGGCCAGCGCCGCAGCCAGGGCCCCAATGCGGGCGAAATATGGTTGCGGGAAATAGACAATCGTTGGATTAGACGCATTCAGGGGGGAAATAATGCCTTTTTTGTGCTTAAAACTGGAGCAATGTGCGCCTACACAAAGTTCCCTGTGGCCGTTTAACTTGCTCCCTTTGTGCGCCTTTGCGCTTTCGGCGTCTCCACTTGGCGCATTTCCCTCGGAGCCCCCTTTCTCTTTTTTCTTCCCCCCTCCAAAGGGCGATTGTTTTCCTTTTCTTTCTGGGGACATTGACCGGATCAAAAACATGCTGTTAATTCGATCAGAAAGCTTTCTGCCCCCCTTTCCCTCCCCTGAACAATGCCCCAACCCTGGCTCCTCCAACAAGTTGGTTAAAGGGGCCCAAATTAGGCAAATGAAGAGGGAGGAGAGGGGGACTTCCTCGCAGGTGACACCAGGCCCTCCTCCTCCTCCTCCTCTGGGGCCAGCTGCGGATCCCCTCTCTTTTGCCCCCCTTCCCTCTTTATTTCTCCCCCCTTCTTTCCTTTGACCCGCATTATGAAAATGGAGACCCAATGCAAGCATTCACACCGGTTCAATGGGACATTTTCCTATAGGATAATAGGCTACAAATTGAGCTTCTCCAAAAAGAGAGAGAAGAGGGGGATGTTGGATGGAGGGATGGAGGAGGCTAAAAAGAACAAGGACCCACACACACACCATACAAAAAGGACCGTCGTGTGCCAAAGGTTGGAGGGAGCCTCCCTGGGAGGAGAGGAAAGCTGGGTGGGTTGTGTCTTTTGAAAGAAGATGGGATGGAGAGGGGAGTGTGTGTGTGTGTGTCTGTGGGGGGGGGATCTCGTGCCAGGCTTCCCAGCCCCACACCTGCCCCAGAAAGCATAGGGATCAGGCAACAAAACAACCAGAGCCCCTGGCTGCCAGCTCTCATAACGCTGGACGTGTCACACCAAAGTCGTGTGAGAAAAAGCCTGGGAACACAACGGGCCCACTCCGTCTCCAAGGGCTCGGCCTTGAACTGGGCGGAACAGCCTATTAAGGGCTTACTTAATTACTGTAATGACTCTGGACAGGCTTTAAAACCCAGCCAGGGCTTGGATGGGGAAGAGAGAGGGGGGTGAGGATGGGGATCATGAGGGGGGCATTTGACAACTGGGGCTTTGGAGGAGTTTCTCAGAGACTTGCCAATGCCTCCCTGCGCCTTCTCCTCCTTCTCTCTTTGCCTTTGAAGGGCCACGTGGAGGGACAAAGCCCCCCCTCCCCACCACCCCCTAAACTGCACATGCCCCCATTTCACTAAAACAACCCTGATCTTTAATGCATGCCTCCCTTCCCCTCCCCAAGGCTGCTTTCCCTAATCCTAGGGAATAAGCCAAGCCATGAATATGGGTTTCTTCCCCCCCTCCCTCTGGAATGATCGCTTTATAAGCCGCTCCTTGGAAGGACCCAGGGATCTGCAGTCCACCTGGGCCACTCGAGGAAGGAGGTCCGGTGGGTCCCCCACCACCTTTGGTGTTCCCTTGCCACCATGGCCTCCAAGCTGAAGGAAAAGAAAGTGAGTGGGAGCCTCTGCCTTGGCAAACTGTGGGACCATCTTAGGCCCAAAGGTTGGGATGCTTTGGTTTGGGGAGAAAAAGGTGGAGAGGGAAGAGACGAATCAGCATTAGAACCCAGGGCAGGGAAGAGGAGGGAAAGGAGAAGGGGACTGAGTGGGAAAAAAGGAGTGAGACCTTTGGTGCCTTTAAGTCATTTCAGACTTATGGCCACCCTATCATGGGGTTTGCATGGTCAGATTTCTTCAGAGGAGAGATCTTGTAGCATCTTTGAGACTGACTGAAAGAAAGGCATTGGTGGCATGACCTTTCCTAGACTTCGGTCTACTTCCACAGATGCATGACTAAAGCTTTTCACCGCTGCATCTGAGGAACTGGACTGAAGTCTAGGAAAGCTCATGCTGCCACCTTCTTTCTTGTAGTGAGTCTAAAAGGTGCTCCAAGATCTCTCTACCTACTGATCCTACAGGCTCACACGGCTATGTCTTTGAATTTGGAGGTTTGCCAGGGCTTTCCCCCCAACTGAAGCTGAGAGAGTGTGACTCGCCCAATGGGGCACCATGGCTGGGATGGAAGTCCTGGTCTCCAGAGATGTAGTGTTGTGCCACTACTAACTACTATGCCACGTTAATGAGATCCTAGGGACCTTTTAAAAATATATATAGATTGGCCTTTCCAAATTTCTCAGTTTCTGGGCCTTTTATGAAGATTTCCTGACAGCAGCTGGAGGCTTTGCTCTCCTTTGCACCTTTTGAGGCTTCTGGTCAAGAGAGCCATTGCTTCATCCAGTTTGGCATCACTTTCTGGGAATTCCATAGCCTTGAGCCAGGCAGTGAAAGTGGTGCCAAAGTGAATGCTTTCTCCAGTGCAGATGCAGGCTTCATCTTCCACCTTTTTCTCTGCTGAGAAGCCAAGGAGAGCCTCTGCGTGCGTTTTGGTGCCCTGCTTGCCTTGCCGGGTGCATGCCCCTCAGGGGTCTGATATCTTTCCTTCCAGAGGATCCCGGTGTCCCACAAAGTGATCGAGAAGCGGAGGAGGGATCGGATCAACCGCTGCCTGAATGAGCTTGGGAAAACGGTGCCCATGGCCCTGGCCAAACAGGTAGGCAGGGGAGGCAGAGCATCTTCCCAGGGCTGCCCTGCGCCTTCCTGGCCAAGGTGGGGTTGACACAGGTGGAGCAGGTGCCCATCCCTTTATTGGGGAGAAAGGTATTGGGGACGGATTTGGGGTCCAATTGTGGGAGGGAAAGAGCTGCTGAGGTCATGCCCCCCTCCATTGGCTGCCAAGACAGCATCCGCACAGCAGAAATGATCCGGTTCGACACCGCTTTGTCTGCCCTGGCTCCAGGGGAGCCTGGGAACTGGAGCTTGTTGGGGCATCAGAGTTTTATTTAAGGATTTCCCTTCCTCCCCCCCCCCCCCCCTTTTACTATTTCCAAAATCAGGATTAGCAATTTTGGTCCAAAAACACAGAAATCATCCACTTTGGGGACCTCTTGAACTGCCCTGGCTCAAGGATAGGGAGCCCTTGGGAACTGTAGTTTTGTGAGATGTTTAGCCTTCTCTGTCAGAGAGCTCTGGGGCCACTACAATTCCCAGGATTGTCTAGCCCTGAGCCAAGGCAGTTCAAGCAGTCTCAGACTGAATGGTTTCTGCAGTATGTTTTGGAGTACAGCTAAGTGTTAAACTGGGCAAAAGAAGAGACTCAAGTTCTCATCAAACCCAACAGCCAACCCCACTAGATGGTGGAAGATTATTTCTCAAGGTGTTGGGGAAAAGTTGGCTGCATGGCCTATTTTGTCATTTTTGGTTTCTCCGGCCTCATCTGCACTGCAGAAATAATCCAGTTTGACACCACTTTAACAGCCATGGCTCCATCCTATGGAGTCCTGAGATTCGTAATTTGTTGTGGCACCAAAGATTTCTGATGGAGAAGGCTATTTCACAAAACTACAAGTCACATAATTCCCTAGCATTGAGCTATGGCAGTTCAAGCAGTGTCAAATCGGATGATTTCTAGAGTGTGGATGGTTGCAAGGAAACACCTTGCTCTTTCTTGACACTTTTTTTTTTTTTTTTGGTTTCTCTTGACACCTTTCCAGAGTTCAGGCAAACTAGAGAAAGCAGAGATCCTGGAAATGACAGTTCAGTACCTGAGGGCCCTTCATTCAGCAGATTTCCCCAGAGGAAGAGAAAAAGGTAAGGGGGCACTGGAGGGTGGCAAAGGGTTGAGCAAGCCAATGCTGCTGGAGCTCTAGGATGTACCCCTTGGCTGGCTTTCCTTCCCCTTGGACTGGGCCAGGGGAGACATCTGCAATGGGGAACCCCTCCTGATGTCTTTTTGAGTGGGAAGGAAACCAAGGGGCCATCTTTGTTGTTGGGTGGGGGGAGAAATGTGTCAGCATCAGAACCCAAGGCAGCTAAGGAAATAAAAAAGGAAAGGGTGATGAGTGGGAGTCAAGACTGCAGCAAGGACCGAGATCTTTTGGGTGCCTTCAAGTCGTTTCCGACTTAGGGCCAATCTAAGGTCAACCTATCCTGGGGTTTTCTGGATAAGGTTGGTTCAGAGAAGATTTGCTGTGGTGTTTCTGTTGAGGCTGAGAGAGTGTGACTTGCCCAAGGTCACCCAGTGGGTCTCATGGACCAGCCAGAAATAGAACCCTGGTCTCCAGAGTCATGGTCTGACACTCAAAACAAGGGTACCTCTACACTGTCAAAATTATGCCATTGGACACCACTTTCAGTGCTCTCACTCTAACCTATGGAGTCCTGGCATCTGTGGTTTTACAAGGTCTGTAGTCTTCTCTGGCAAAAGGTGTTGTTGCCATACCTAACTGCCCATGCCAGGACTCTATAGGATGGAACTATGATAGTTAAAATGACGTCAAACTGCATTATTTCTATGGGGTAGACGCACCCAAAAACTTCTATACTGGGAGAAATGGTGGACCTTGGATTTTCAGAGCCAGAGTGCTAGCCTAGACCTGGTTAAACCATGAAGCTGTGCAGGACTCAGGAGTCATCAGATCCAGGGCCCATCCACACTACCCAATTATAGCACTGTTATCCCACTTTAAGTACCCTGGTTCCATATCATGGAATCCTGGGGTTTGTAGTGGGAAAGCACTTGAGGAGGTCTATAAATGATAAATATAAATAGACTTCCCTAAACTGTCAATCCTAAGATTCCATAGGACAAGAACCATGTAGATTAAAGTGGAATCATAGTGCTATAATGGTATAGTATGAATGGGCTCTTCGTATCCCATCTGTAGTAGTGGAACAAATAATGATTCTGTTTCTGTCAGGCCTTGCCCAGGACATGTTACTGCCTGAAGCCAAGGGCAATATGGGCACACACTGCTTCCCGATTCTGTTTGCCGAAGACACCCAGGACTGCACAATGTCTGCCAACATACCTGAGGGCAGTAGGCTGGAGTGGCGAGGCTGCTGGGAATACACAGAGCTATCCTTGCTTCCCCTCCCTGATCCTCAGTATAGGACTCCTAAGGTGCCCTCCTCACTCTGCCCACTGTAGAATTTGGAAAAGTTGCTTTCTTGATCTACAACTCCCAAAATGTGGACGCACCTTTTCCAGGTTTTGGCCTAATGGCACAGCCAGCCCTAGCAACAATTGAATGAACAAATGAAGGATTGAATAATCCCTTTAAGTTAACAAATCCTCTCTTGTCTCTCAATCTGTGTGTTTTAAGGATTAGGCTAATTCATGGGAGGTAGACTCTCCGTGATTTCGGTCAAGGGACTCCTGATTGGTTTTTTCCCAAGAGAACAAACGTAAAGCATGGCTATGTTTTATTACGCGTCATTATGCTCTCCTTGAAAGCTGTCGAGTTTACAATGGCGGGGTACAAATCGCCGCTTTGCGGCGCTCTCCCGCCGCCACCATTTGCTCCGCGCGGGAGCCGCAGCAGCCAAACCGCGCGACTCCAGCACGGAGCAAAAAAGAAGCTCCATTTCGGAGCTTCTTCTTGCGGCGCCTCTATGACATTGCGAGGCGCCTGGTGCGGACTCGCGACGTCATAGGCGCCGCGACACGTCTGGACGCTATGCGTCCAGTACGTAAAGATGGCGGCGCCGATGTAGAGGTGTGCCGCCATCTTGTACGTATAGGATACGTACTAGGGTTAGGGGGGTGCGGAAGCACCGCCCCTTCCTAACCCTAGTACGTATCCTATACGTACTATATGGCGGTGTGTATCCCGCCTATATGAACATTGTTGGAAACTAAGGAAAGGTCACATGGACATTTGGCTTGATTCAGTTACTGTATATACTTGAGTATAAGTCGACCTCATTATAAGTCGAGATCAGTTTTTGGGGCCAAAATTATGTACTCTGCCATAACCCATGTATAAGTCGAGGGTAAAACTTAGAAGACAGATGGGCTGCAAAAGATGCATGCCCTTTTTCCTCCTCCTCAGCTCAGCTGTCCCCATGGAGGACAGCCAGGCTGAAGGGGAGGTTTCAGGGACAAAATTCCACCCTTCTTCCTTCTCCTCAGCCTGGCTGTGTCCATGGAGGACAGCAAGGCTGAAAGGGGCAGTTTGAGGGGTGAAATTCCACCCTTCTTCCTCCTCCTCAGCCTGGCTGTGTCCATGGATGAAAGCCCAGCTGAAGGGGAGTTTTGAGGTGTGAAAGTTTATCCTTCTTCCTTCTCTTCAGCTCAGCTTTCCCCTGTTGACCCATCAGTAAGTCTATCCCGTGTTTTTTGGGTCAGGTTTTGTGCACAAATTTCTCAACTTATAGTCGAGTATATACGGTAAGCAGTTTTTAAATGTCCACCTTCTAAAATAAAGGGTATGAAGACTTGAGTGATGCTGAATAATTAACCAAAAGTACATTTATCATGGCACAACCAGTTATGGACTACAGCCTGCTTTGTGAAGTGTTAACTCTTAGCTGGCAGATGTGCTTCTATGAGCAACACCCACATTTACAAATGGGCCTGCAAGCACTGGTCAGAATACTTTGGGGGCAGCCCAGGTTATCCTGGCTCCAGAGCTGCCTCAACCTCTCATTCCCGTTATCTCAGGCTCTCCATTCTGACATTAGGCAGCTGTTCGCATGCATACTGGGTTACCTTGTCGATAAACTTAAGAGGCCTCCTGCATGCCACCATTTAGGAACTATGTTTTAGAAGGCCAGTTACTACAGAACAGATTTTCATCTGTCTGCTGTGAGGAAGTTTCAGAGAGCTATAGTCCAAAGAAGCAATTTTTCCAAACTGTATTGTAGGATGGAATTCTTTGATTCCTTCCTACCCAATGGATTATAAGTCAAGACAAGACCTAACATAACACATTCTCTCTCTCCCTCTCCCTCCCTCCCCCCCTCCTCCTCCTTCCTTCCTTCCTTCCTTCCTTCCTCCTCACAGAGCTTCTAGCTGAATTTGCCAATTACTTTCACTATGGCTACCATGAGTGCATGAAGAACCTGGTTCACTATCTGACCACAGTAGAGAGAATGGAAACCAAAGATACCAAATATGCCCGGATCCTGGCCTTCTTGCAGTCCAAAGCTCACTTTGTCACTGAACCCATCTTTACCTCATTGGGATCTCTTCCTGACCCAGACTTTTCCTATCAGCTTCCACCAGCTCCAGATTGTCTGGGACACAGCACCAATGACCCTGTTTTCCAGCAGGGATCCGGGCATGGGCACTTCTCCTGGCACAGCTCTACCAGAAGCCCTACTATTCCTTATCTTCCCAATCCAGCCATGCCCCTCACTAGCCCTGGGCATCAGCGCAGCACTTTCTTATCATCAGTACAAGGTCTGGACCGGCACTACCTCAACCTGCTTGGCCATTCCAACCCCAATGCATTCAGTTTGTCTCCTGGCCAGCATCCATCTGTGCTATAGCCTGCATCTGGGATTGTCAGTTTGAAGGTTCAAAGAGGGTTCCTGTATCTTTAAGAGCTACACAGACAAATGCAAGACATCTGCATTTCCAGTGCTGCTGCAGCATTGAACATCTCCTCACCAGGTGGTTCCAAGGCAGTACCAAGGACATATTTATATTGTCTCAAGAGAATAAATTATCTTGCGCTACAATCTTCCTTCCACAATTGTAAATAGACATGAAAGTAATGGTGGGGTGAATGGAATGAAATAAAGATCTACTGTTGGAAGAAAAAAAAAGTTCAAACTGGGGTCAGACTGAGATATGTTTGCTGTGTTTATTTATTGGTTCTCTGGCTCTTCTGCTCTTCTAAATGTTTGTTCTGGTGTTATAGGGCATGCACACTGTGAGGTTTTTAAAATAGTATATTTAAAGAAGAAGCACAAATAAATTTGAGGGGGATAGAAAGGGATGGGGAGATGTCCATGCAAAATAGTTAGAGCCACTGCCCTGTTCTACTTGGCAGAATCACTGGGATTTTTGCAACTGACTTAAGAGGAGCAGATTTGCACCAAAAAGGCTTTGTCTTCCCCAGGGATGGAAATGATGCCGTTTCCCCAGTGTTTCTGGGTTACAGCTTCCAGCATTCCTTGCCATTGGCTATGATGGCTGAGCTGTGGGACTAGCAGCCAACAGCTTTTGGATGGTTGCATGATTCCCATATTGAACCAACATGATGTAGCGATTTGAACACTGGACTATGATTCTGGAGACCAGGGTTTGAATCCCCTTTCAGTCATGGAAACCCACAGGATGACCTTGGGCAAGTCACACTCTCTCAGCCTCAGAGGAAGGCAAAGGCAAACTCCCTCTGACCAAACCTTGCCAAGAAAACCCTGTAATGGGGTTTTAGGGCTGCCATACATTGGAAATGACTTCAGGGCACACAACACCATGATTCCAATCTAAATCTACAGCAAAATGTACAGTACGATGTGAGTATTATTATGCAGCAGAAATTGAAAAATGTTCCTTTGGGATACAACTTTCCATGATCATGACCACTGGCTAAAGATTCTCTATGTTATAGTGTAGAAAAGTAACTTAGGAGTATAATGGTTTTTGTTGTTGCAAAAGAAAATCTTCCCTCCACACTTTTGTAGAAGAAAACCCCGGTTTAGCAAAAAGGTTCCATGGCCAATTCACAGAGTCACCTTAGTATGATCAGAACATGGCTTAGAGTTCTAATGGGAGAACTCAATATCCAGATGCTTGTGGAAATATTTTGAAATTTCACATGGGATTGCAAAAGGCAACTGGTGGGCTCATGGCTTCATGCTTCATCTGAGGGTACCAGATGAACGTTTGAAGCTGTTTTACAGTGAGCCATTGTATTAGCCTATTGAGTCTAATGCTAAGTTTGGAACCTGGGATATTGTACATGCAAAGTGTGTGAACCCTCCTGTATTATAGCCAGTCCTACTAATTGAATGGGGGAAGTGGACATATAAAAGCTGTTACATACCCCTTGCCTCCAATAGATCTGACTGCTGTTTCTGTGGAATCCTGGTCAGTTTTAAAATTTACGTTTTGGAGTAAAACTCAAAATATTCCAGCTGGCATGGCCAAAGGATTGTAGGAGTTGTAGTCCAAAAGATCCCTTTTCCAAACTCTGATCCTGGTTGAGTAGGAGTGGGAATCTGCCAGCCAGGATTGCATAGGGACCAAGAAGCACGTAGCCAGGCCTAAGTGTTCAGTGCATCATGGAGCCATCGGCTACACATTGGACACTTTGGTATTCAGGGATGGGACTGATGAGACAGAACAACAGAGACCTGTTATCTAGTTCCCTCTGTAAGTCCTTACTGAAGAGAGGGATGACCAGCAAGAATTCTCCTGGGCTTCAGCTATCGCTGCCTTCTCTGACCACATGTAAATAACAGAGTCTGGAAAAGATAGAATATTACTTGGACAAGAATCATGGTGATGGTGATGATTGCTCCCAGAGGAAAGATTTTCTTTCCTATTTAAAGGCATGGTAGAGAATTGGTTCAGACCTGCAGTGTTCCAGCCTTGTAACAAATAACAGCTGCTTGGGGAAAGGGAGAATTTTAATGGAGAAAATAGTAGTGAGGGCAAGGAGGTGTCAAATCATGTATGCCAAGACCAGTCTCAGCAGAGCAATTTTTAAAATACTTTCTAAATGGAAGGATTCCCTTAAATCTGCTGATATTCCTCTCTTGTATGTGGATGGATCAAGGGATTCTGGGAGTAGTCCAAAAAAATCACATTCCCAGGTAAATAAAGGATGGGTAGTTAGCTTGGAGGTATGATGAAGTAATCCCATGCTGTTTGGAAGATTCTGGAAGATGTCAAAAATAACTTTTGCAAGCTCTGCAAATGCCCAGGCTATTGTGTGCAAGAGAGCTGAGCAAGCCACCAGCCATGGCAGCACTATCTTGTTTCATTTCCATGGTGTTGTCATGGCCACTGGCTGTGGCTGATAGCAACTATATTCAAAAACATCTAGAGGACATCAAATTGTCTATCCTGAGCCTGGGACACTCGGCGGCCTGCCGGAGCCCATTTTTTGCTCTGCAGGGATAGCACAGCCCCCAAACAGCACGCCGTCACTGCGGAGCAAAAAGAACCCGGTATTTCCAGGTTCTTTCTGTGGTGTTGCAGTGGTGTCACAATGGCAGCACCTGTGTACACAGGATGCCGCCATTGTAATGGCGCCAATACATACTAGGCTTAGGAACTGTGCGGTTGCCGCGTGGTCCCCAACCCTAGTATCGGCCCTGGTACGCTGTTTATTGGCAATATGTACTGGGCCCTGGTCATCCAAAATATTACCCCCAAAAAAGTGGGAAACTTAGCAGATCTTTATCTATTATGTCAGTATTACTTTAATTGTTGGGGAAATTAGCTTTGAAAGAAGCTGAGTAATATTAGGACCATTTGCACCTGTTTATACCAGTATTAACTGAGGAGAATTCCAGGTTTGGGGTAAATTAAGAGAGTTTTATTAAGAAAATATGCAGAGTGCAATCACACACACACATGGGTGTCCAATGAGTAGCCCATGGAAAACTGGAGTGGCTCAGACTGGGAGGTGAGAGAACAACACAGTTGCATACACAACTGTATGTGTCCTGTGGGTATGCAGAGACTAGGTTCTTGGAGCCAATATTTCTATCAAACATATAGCCTCAAGGAGTGGGCTATCTTGTCAGGTAACAAGGGTTGGATGTCATTTTCCAGGAACTAACAATGGGATTTCAGACTGGTTGTGGGCTTTAATTTCAGTGTGACAAAAACAGTGATTGGATCAGGACATTACCAGGATAGATGGACAGGGAAGTTTGGCTGGAAGCACAACATGAGGTAGGCAGAGAGATTGGCTTACTGCTTTGAGTGCAAGGAGATCCTTTGTCTCAAGGTGGAAAAGAAAATGCAGATGACTTGGAGGAAGGAAGGAGTGCTTAATACACACATATGGATTTCATTGTTCTATTACCTGGATGTGCAAATGCCTTGGGACATGCTTCTTTTCTCCTAGGAACCTGACCTAGTGTTCCTGAAAAGTCATTGATCTCTCAAAAACATGCTCTCTCCAGATAGGAGATATGAAATATGGGAACCCTAACATACAGTGCAGGGTATGCAGGATATACAAAAACTAGTTCTAATTATAATGTATGGCCACATCTTTGATCTGCTCAGAAAACCCAATGAAAAGGGAAAAAAGCCCTCCTCTTTTTGAAGTTTGTGTGATCTCAAATTAATTTTCATAAGAAAATTCCTTGGGTATCAACCATAAGCAAACATCTACCAAAGTATTCAAAACCTATGTTTAATAGTCTTTGGATATCATAAAAATTAACATTTCAAAATCTGGCATAATAATGATGCTGTTATGCACTTTATTTTCTTTAAATATTCCTGTCATTTAATATCCTGTTTTCAGTTTTGCAACTTATCCTCACATTTTCTATCTTCTATAGTTTATACTCAAAATTTTCTGTGTTTTTGATTGCGGGTCAGACATGCATGTGTTACTGAAGAAACTATTTCTCTATGTGTGTGCATCCATTAGTATTTTACATTGTTTGGTGAGGTTTGCACTTCCGGATCAGCTGATGGAAAGTAAATTAACTTATTCTGTTTCATTCTTCAAGCTTTAGGGAGATCCGAACCAGATTGTTTACTGAGATCATGGAATAGGTTGCCCCACAATTTGTGAGCCATCACCTCTATTATCCCAAGACAGACAAAAAGATCTTCATTACAATGGGCATAAACCATAGTGTATTTCTTCCATTTAAATTGTAAACAGAGATAAACCGGGTGTGACAGATTGACTTAGAGGAGGTCATATTAGTGGACAATCTGAAGACAGAGGAAAAATAACAATCTATTTTGGTGTGACACACTTGTGATTCCAAATCCAAATGTGGTCAGCAGGAAAATAACTCTTGCTAAACGTCTGCATGCGGCGGCGGCAGAACGGCTGGTGCCTATTATTGGAAAACGTGTCTTACACTCATTTTCCTCATCCCTTGAGGTAGAATATGAAGAAAAAGTCTTTGACTATTTCCCTCTCTCCTGGCACTAAGCCGTTTAGATCTCCTTTGCCACTGAAGCATTACAGATATAGTGTTACCCTGGAAATATAAATTATTATTAATTTATTCAACATTTTGGCCACTGTTAACCAAATTAGGATTTTTTTGTGTGTGTGAAAAAGAAAACCTTCCTCACTTTTCTTTGCTAAGTAGATATTCTCTCTAGGATTAGCACAAGGCCACCACAGTCAAAACTTGGGTCATTTACATATAATTTTTGCAAACTTGCAGTAGCCCATGACAGTCTTTGTGGTTCAAATGTTGCTATTCTTGATTCTCCCCCTTCCCCTCCTCTATTTTCATTTCATGGGGGAGGATAAACCCTGCTTTAGATTTACAATGGCTTTGGGATAAAAGTCTTGTTCCCTTGTTCCTGCCTCAAATCTTTCCCGAGCTTCCTATCTCCGTGTCTCTCTTTCCCTTTCCCGCTCTCCCTCACTCCCAGCCTTGAAATATCTGCCCCACCGTTTTTTGTGCCTGTCCTTTCTATAAGTCGAATAATAACAATCATAATATTCGCTTAGGCCAAAGAGGGAACATAGTTTAAGACAGAGTTAGTGGCGGCGTGTTTCCCTCCCATCTTTCCACAATGCTTCAATTCATGTCGCTTCCCCTTCTCATGTGCTCTCCTTTTAAGTAAGTTGTATAGCGCTGGTTTCCAAGAGCCCCCAACAAAACACAGAGAAAACTTCCCAGTAGTTTGGGCTGGAGGCGATCCATTGTAGTGTCTCTGAAAAGGCCAATCTCTTGTTTCTTGGGCTTCATCCTTGATTGGGCAAGAATAAAAATAATCATCCCCATGAAATCAAAGGTTCTTTCCACACATAGGAGTAAGGAACAAAGCTGCGTGGGCAGAAATAGCCCCAGTCTCCTTGAATTTGCCTTAGCTGCTGAAGGAGCCTTACCATCAGCATGGGTCCAGCCATCGCCTGGCAGCTCACTTAATACAGAGGTCACTTGTGCTTTCAAGCGTTATTGAACAAACAAACCCTCATGTTCTCCTCATGGCTACAAACTCACCAGCCTTGGACTATGTGACAGGTTAAGCTGAAAGAAGTAGCCAAGTCGAGGGCCAGTAGGAAGGTAGAAAGTGCAGGAACAGTTCAAAGACCATCATGGACAAGAAAAAGAAAGTGACATGGCTCCTCGGAGGAAAACCACGTGTCCAAGCCAAGGATAAGAAGCAGACAATGTCAAACAATGCAACAGCAAAAGGGAGAACTTGCTGTTTATCTGGGAAATGGTCAGTCACTTTAGGGATGAAGCAGATCCTGCTGGTCAACCCTTGGCCCCTAGCCCATGGAAACCAATGGGTTCTTGAAGAAAAGCAAGCCTTCATTTCAATGTGTATGCACCATGCATATTTGCAGCTTTACATAAGCAAATGTGCCATTTGATTTATCGTTGTGTTTCCTCAGCAAGCAATAACTTGCTGTGCAGAGTGTGAAATTAGTCTGGCTGATAAGCACCGCATGGAGGTGGAATACTTCCATGCGGAGGGACGTTCACAACCTCAGGCAAGTCACCAAGATAATGTAGTCGTACAATGATGACCTTGAAAGTCTAAACCAGCCCACAGTCTCCTCCTCCTGTTCACTGTATTATGAACCTTACTTTCTTCAAGACTGTTCAGCATCCATCTCTCTAGTTATAAGCAGCATCTTTGTTGGAGGTTGCAGAAACCCACCAAGCATATTCTCAAGAAAGTCACCTCCCTCTCACTAGTTGTTTAATGTGAGGCCATATTTTACCGCATACATACATAGCCAGTGGCCACAATTCTGTATCAGCGACTTAGGTCCAAAACACACTGCAGAATAATATTGTTTCAGACTGCTTTAACTGCCCTGGCTCAATGCTAGGGAATTCTGGGAAATGTAGTATAATGAGACATTTAGCCTTCTCTGTTAGAGAGCTCTGGTGCCACAATAAACTATAGTTCCCAGGAATCCCTTAAACTGAGCAAGGGTGGTCTCAAATTGGATTGTTTCTGCAGTGTGTTTTGGACCTACCGCATATACTCGACTATAAGTCGACCTCATGTATAAGGCTAGGGCAGGTTTTGGGGCCAAAATTATGGATTTTGATATGACCTGTGGATAAGTCGAGGGTAAAATTTAGGGGCATGTAACAAAGGATCTATGAAGCAAAGCAAAACAGTGCCGAAGAATTTACAAAATTCTATCAGGAATACTGTTTGCGCTCACACTAAAAGCTGGATGGATGAGAGAGGTCAATGCTTCCAGGACAGATTACACTCTTTCCTTTCACCAGGGGATGGTTCCATATATATATATATATATATATATATATATATATATATTACATTGACCCATGGATAAGTTGATTCAGATTTTTTGGGTCAATTTTTTGACTAAAATTTCTAGACCTACACATGAATATATATAGTAAGTAACTGATACAGGATTCCAGTCAACGTGCCTAAAGAACAGCAAGGGGCTGGATTCTCATCCTCATTCTTTTGATATAAATTTACTTGTAGAATGAGGATTCCAGATCAGGGGCAGGAAACATATAAATCCCAAGGTGTTACTAGTCTGTAGCTCCCATAATACCACACCATTAGCTATAGTGGTTAGGACACATGGGAGCTGCTGTCCAGTAACATCTTTACCCATTCCTGGTCTGGAGCATATTACTGACAGTGAGACATAGCAATAGTGTGACACTAAATCAAGATGGTGTAATGTTGAAAAAAGTAACATGATGTTCATGTCTACATAAAGTGACATAGAATTATAGAACTGCTGAACTGTCGAGATCCTATAGGATCATCAGGATGAACCCCTTACTTAAGTTGCATCTGCACTACAGAAATAATCTAATTTCAAACCACTTTAACTACCATGGCTCAATGCTATGGGATTCTGGGATTTGGAGTTTGTTGTGGCACCAGAGCTTTGTCACATAGAAGGCTAAATGTGTCACAAAACTTCTGTTCCCAGCATTCCATAGCATGAAGTCATGGTAGTAAAAGTGGTATCAAACTGAATTATTTTTGCAGTACACATGCAACCTTAGAACAGAAAGTTAAAAGCATCTCCAAACTGAAGGATGTGCAGCTCCTGCTTTAAGAAGGCTAATAAGGGAGAGCTCCACTCCCAGGTAACTGAGGCCATTACTGAATAGCTTTTAACATTAAGAAATTCCCAGTGGTAAATGGTGAATACACTCTGGCTTGTCATCTGAACTCTAAAGGAGCTATCCAAATACGGAAACATTCTCAAAATAGTTTCAGCACCTTGGATAACTTCTTTAAGACCTGAAGCAGATTTACGATTCCCCCAAACCACTCAACTGGAAATTTCTCCAAACTGAAATTTATTTTTCTGTTGTGCAATCTCTTTAGTGTAACCTCTTTTCGATTTTCACAGTCCTAAGGCAACTGAGAGCAAGTGTTTTGCATCTTTTTGTGCGAAAGCCTTCCAGGTATTTGAAATGTGTTATCATGTCTTCTCTCCAGTGTATGAAAATAATGTAGTTTTCTGTTACATGAGAAAAGTAATGTGACAAATATGTACAAAGTTACTTTACAGATGCAATGAAAAATGTTTTCTAACAATTTTCCCCATTCACTTTTAAAGAGCATTTGAATAGACATTTTAATGCTTTTGTGTTGTTTCTTTACCAATCCCAATGTTTTTTAAAAACATAATGGAAAAGTGATGAGTGTTTTCCTTTTCATTTCTGCTCTGATTCATTAACTTATATTGTTATTGGCCACAAAGGGTTAAATGAGAGTTTGAGAAAGTTGGCAAACAACTTCTGGGAAATCACTTCCAGAATGCTCCAGCAAACTGTCAAACAAAATATTACTTTTCCAAACTCTGAAGGAAATATATAGGTTTCTAACCACAGATTGGAGAGCCAGCACGGCATAGTGGTTTGAATTTTGGACTAGGACTGAAGACTAGGGTTTGATTCCCAGCTGGGCCATGAAATCCACTGAGTGACATTGGACAGCTCTTGCCAAGAAAACCCCATGATAGGGTTGCCATAAGTCAGAAATGACTTGAAGGCACACAACAACAACAACAACCAGAGATTTCCCTCTCTGTTGCATTGAGAGTAAGCAATTTGGGTAAGGCCATGGGAAATTGTTAGACTCACTCATTGTTTAAGCAGACACCATACCTGAATATATTTCTGTACATATACAGCAATGGAAGCATGGCTGTATATTCTAATCAAGTACTATATTCTCATTTGGAGAGGATGATGCTTCTGTGGCTACAGCCAGTGGGTTTAACTTTACTAGACCTCTGGCAATAGATGCTGGGCGGTGATAAGCAGCAGTGTTTTGCGAGGATGGGCAAGACTTGTGTGTCTCATTTGTCATGCTCTGTTCCCATAAGCTATCCTGGTTCCCTCAGGTAGATATTGACAGAACTGAAGATTGAATTGCCAACCCAGTCACCTTCTACACATGTGTCATCTTGTTCTTCACCTCAGGAAGAAAATGCTCTGAGCAGACAATGATTGCTTCATAGTTTCCTAGGCAAGGAATTCCAGCATCCATACTAACAGAGTCTAGTGGAGAAAAGAAGTAAATTTAGGGCTGGAGCAGATGGGCAGAAAAAGCAGCTCAATCCTGCTTTTTCCCAAAGTGGGTTGAAACCCTGATGCCCACATTGCCAACTCCCAAGGCAGGCTAAATGTGCATTCATTGCTTTGCTTTGCCATAGCCCTGCACTCGTGTCAGGGCATTTATATGCAGCTGCGAAGATGAACATCTTTCACACTAAGCTGAACTATCCCAGGTTCTGTTTGCTTTGGTTTTTAGCCCTGGAACATGGCTTTGATCCGGTTTCTACCTGCTGTGGAGGCGTGCATCATCTAAATGTCCTATCTTCAAAGCAGTTGTAAAGTGTTTTATGTGGCCCATCTTTTCCATCTCTTAGACCCAATACAAACTAGGGCTCGGGAGTGTGCAGCAACCACA
Source organism: Sceloporus undulatus (assembly GCF_019175285.1). Classification (NCBI taxonomy): domain Eukaryota; kingdom Metazoa; phylum Chordata; class Lepidosauria; order Squamata; family Phrynosomatidae; genus Sceloporus; species Sceloporus undulatus. The sequence goes on along the minus strand of NC_056526.1, from coordinate 129,025,228 downwards.
TGCTCCTGAGCCCTATTTTGTGTGGATGGCACCATTGTTACGCAGTGCCATCCACACAGCACATGCATCGATGATCGCGCACGCCACATCCAAACAGCGTGGTGCTTGTGTGACATCACTGCAATGCCCCAGGGCAGAAATGGCAGCTTTGGACACAGCTGGCTGCAAATTCAGTTCTTAGAAAAGAAGAATTCAAAACCCCTGAGCTAAGGCTATTTAAAAGCAAAAAAAGATGCAGCCAGCCCATGAGTAGCAAGGCTCAACTTACAGTCCTGCAGGGTTAAAAGGGAGAATGTTCAGATTCATCTGAGGACCTGAGAAACTTGACATATGCAAACCTTACATGCATTGCGCACAGAGGCGAGAAAGAAAGGTGCCCACTAATGAGGTTTTTTTGCGCTTGGGTGAACGAAAGGAGCCTGCTTCAGAAGACTAATAACTGAAAACCTTCCCGAGCTTTTGTCCAGAGAAATGGCAGGCACTTTCCATCCCTTTTGAGGAAGGAAGCAGGGTGGGGGGAATAAGACAGCCTTTGGGGAGTCTCCACGAGAGATGTGGGTTTTAAGGGCGACCTTAGGTCATACAAAACTAATCAAGCGAAAACAATAATAAAATTAGCCTGACAGTCAGCCAGCAAGTATCTGAAGACTTTATCCAAAAAAAAAGAGGAGGAGGAGGAGGAGGAGGAGAAGGAGGAGAATTAGGAATGGGCAAATTCACTGGGAGCAAAGGATCAAATCCGCAAGGTGGCATTGTGCAAGGGGTGGGTGGCTGGGTGTGAGGAGAGGATTAAATTATTTATTCATTGTTAATTTATTTATTTATGTATGTGCAAATGACTTAGCCGCTGCAGGTGCTGAGAGGACTTTCTGAAAAGGCCTCGTTTTAGAGCCAAGGCTAAAATATTGGTCCATTTAACTCATTATTTTCCTTGAGGCGATCAAAACATTGACTTTTATGTAGGAGATAGAGAAGGGGAAAACCATATGTGTACCAGGGGATGCATGCTGAGCAGACTGAGCTACACTAAAGAACCAAAGTATTTCACTTGTATTCAAGAACTGGGGCCCGGGTGCACTTTGTGGTGAAGTTGCATGTCTAGCAAATTAGCAAATGAATGCTTATGTCAACATGTGCACACATTGGGGGGAGGGACCCCAATTTGTTTAAACAGATAAAAAAGAAAAGAAAAAGAAAAACCCTTGGGAATATGTGGAAAATGTGGGTATTTCCCATGTTCTTTTCCTTTTTTCTTCAGCAAACCCCAAACAACAATTTTATTTAAGAATTGACATCTTTATGTTGCTAAAATTGATTGATCCATTATTAGCATTCCGCCGCCATCTCTCCAAAGGGAGAGGATGTGGAAGTGAAACGTTCAGCGATTTTATTTTCTTCCCTTGTTTATAGCACTTGAAATTGTCCACTTCTGTTCCTTTGACCTGATATGATAGACACTGATAGAGCATGTCACCATGGGGAGTATGGTGTAGGACATTACCCTTGCGGGGATAGCTCAGCATGGAGGACTGGGTAGAGGGGAACAACATAAAGCAAGAAGTCACATCTTGAAAAAAGGCCATCGTATCATTCATCGAGTGAATGCTCTGTAAACATGCTACTTTTGGGCACTGATGTCCACAAAGGCAGAAAGGCTGGAGAATTATCTGCAAAGATTCTTAAACACTACTAGAGCAGGAAGATGCAGATGAATGGGAAGGTGCTTCTATTTATATGTGGCTTACCAAGGCCATAACCAGGAAAGCAGTGTGTGTGATATCTTCAGCAGCAGCACAGCAATGAAAACTGCTGTTATACCTCTGGGACTAATTGGACTTGGCAAGAGATTTCGCAGACCATAGTCTGCTTTGGATGCATACTCACTGAAGAAATAAACCCATTTGATACCACTTTTAACTGCCATAGCTCAATGCTATGGAATTCTTGGAATTATAGTTTTGTGAGACATTTTGCCTGCTCTGTCTGAAGCCACAACAAACTACAAAGCCCAGAATTCCATAGCATTGAGTCATGGCAGTTATAGTGGTGTCAACCCTGGGTTATTTCTGCACTGCGAATGCAGCCTCAGTCTGTTAAAGGAATTGCAGATGTAAGCAAACTTAGGCCCATGGACTGTTTTCATTTGGCTTTTCCAGTCACCCATAAAGCTCTACAGGACCTTCTCTAGAATATCTTTGGTGAGTCATTTTATGGCAGTAATATGAGGTACAGTTTTTCTGTTGGGACCCAGTCTTCTTACCTAAACAAGGAACTAAGCAAGTGGACTGTATGATCCATGGTAAAAAGTTACCATTTTCTGGTATTTCCTAAGGTTTTAAGAAACCTGAAGTAAAACATCAAAAATGATGATGAACTTAATTTCTGAGCCTCTAGAAATTCTCCCATGTTGGAGCATGCTTATGTAACAACAATTGGTCAGCAATGAAAACGAAGACAAGAATTTTATGTTCAATTAGGATGAAAATTTGTGTCAGTATTAAAATTTCTGTCATTAGCATCAAGTCTTTCATTTCAAGTGTGTTTGTGGGTAGATGTGAGACCTGAAGGATGGCAGCCAAGGTATACTTGCATGTTTACCCTAGCTTTCATTTTTACACAGTTTTAATACAATTGCACTTATCCACGGGTTTTTTTTATCCATGAATTCAAGCATCCACTAATTGAAAATACTTAAATATATCTAGGAATGCCCATAGGCAAACCTTGATTTTGCCATTTTATATAAGGTACACCATTTTACTATGTCATTCTATTTAATGGGACATGAGCATCCATGGATTTTGGTATTGATGGGGTGTGTGTGTCTTGGAACCAAACGCCAGCGGATACCAAGGGCCCATATATTTTACATATATCTAATCTGTCTATACACATATAGCTAGGAAGAATGGGTGCTCTATGAGAGATAGAGATCAGAAAATTGAGACTCTCCCTGGTTAAAAAAAAAAAGGGGGGGGGAGCAGATACTTATCTGCTGGTTAGAATTTTGACAAATGCATAACTTCTTTACCCTAGGTTTCATTTTCAATAAAACGGGGCCAGGAAGTAGTACACTGGTTGGTTTGCCCTTGTAACTTAGGAAAACCCAGTAACAATGTTTTTTGCATATAAGGGAGAGGCTAGTAATCATTGGTTTAGTGTAACACATAACATTTATTCATTATTCGGAAAAGTGTGTAAGGGATGAATTTAAGGCTATTTTTGTCATATTTTCTGCTTATGAAGTGTATTGCTAATACAATAATAGGCTAAAATATTGCATTCATTAACCTGTTACTAAAATGTTACTCAAAGTAACAAGGAAGAAGTGTTACTTTGAAAAATGAGTACTGTTATGTCTTTGTGTTACTTTGAAAGTATTAAAGTTCCAAGCTCTGTTCATCTACTTTTGTCACATACAAAAAAATACACGGAAACAGTCCTCTTCTTTCGCATACAGTGGTACCTCGGGATACGAAATACCCAGGTTACGAAATTTTCGGGATACGAAATAATCCCATAGGGAATTATTGTTTCGGGTTACGAATGTTTTTTCGGGTTACGAAAAAACTTTTGGTGCTTTTTTCGGCTTTTTCGCACGGAATCGCGGCTTTTCCCCATTAGCGCCTATGGCAATTCGGCTTACGAAGGCTTTTCGGGTTACGAAAGCAGCCGCGTTACGAATTAATTTCGTAACCCGAGGCACCACTGTATAGAGCCCTACACACTCTCTCTCTCTCTCTCTCTCTCTCTCTCACACACACACACACACACACACACACAGAGTGAAATACAGACATAGTATCTCCTTTCTGCAATATACATAAAGATACACATTGCCTTCACATCCCCTGCACCCCTTTCTCACATAATCATGTCCTCCCCTTGTCACCTTCATTCTCATAGCAAGACATTTTTATACAGAGCCTTATCACACGAAGGTTTTCGCAGCTTTTTGCAGCTCAGATCCAATGTGATGCAAATTCACGCGATAACGTGATGTGTTATCACATGTGATTCCTTTCTACGGGGGCTCCTTCCGTGGCGCTTCCGCAGTGAATCCAAAGTGACTCCTTATTTTGATGAATTCAGGGAAAAGTGAATTCACAGATTTCACTTTCAAACTCACTTCAATTTCACCCCCACTGAGCTTGCGCAAGAGTGCTGATTCAAATCGTTGAATCCCACCGGCGTGGTAATACAATTTGCACTCACTCTGCTTTGCTTGAATCTGCATCACGTGACTTGCCTTGGATTTACTTCCCCCTCAATTCGGAAGGACAACAGAAGGGCAGCCAGGTGTGATAAAACATTCATGTTATAACGTGAATTTGCAACCTGAACCAGGAGTCACCCTGGATCTGAGCTGCAAAAACCTCCATGTGATAAACACCACAGTGACTCTTTCCATCATGCTTTAATGTTTGGTGTAGTTTCTTGACATGTGTAAATTCTTCACGGGCAGAAAAGGATCCAGAAAATAAGCTGTAGTTCAGTAGCTGAGCTCATGCCTGGCATAAAAAAGGATCCCAAGGACAGTTTATTTCCTGGCAACACCAGGTAGAGATGGGCTGAGAAAGACCAGCAACTTCTGAGAATCCAGAGGCACTCTGTCCTTTGAAACCTGGGGGAGGAGGAATAAAATTAGTCCTCTTTGCTTTTGGGAATGGGGGGGGGGGGCACATTATTTGTTTTTACTTTTGTCCCCACCAGCCTTTTAGGAAGCAGAAAATTCCATTCTTAAGGAACAGAAATTGACTAGTTCCCCCCCCCCCCCCAAAAAAAACCCAAAGACATAGGGTTTTTGTGGTTTTTTCAGGCTATGTTCTGTAAGAGTTTATTCCTGATGTTTTGCCAACATCTGTGACTGGCATCTTGCCAGAGATGCTGGCAAAACGTCAGGAATAAACTCTCCTAGAACATGGCTACATAGCTGGAAAAACCCACAAAAAACTATGGATGCCGGCCATGAAAACCTTTGACTTCACAACCCCAAAGTCCTTTACCTGCCCTCCTCTCAAAACATCCAGAGGAAATATTATATCTAAGGGGGAAATTGCAACCCCATATTTCTGGCACAATTTGCCCTTGGGGAATTAAATTTGGGGGGGAGACTGGAGCAGGAATACTGGAGCAGGCTTGAGGGTCCACTGGGGGCCTCATGTGGCCCATGGGTTGCAGTTTGGCCCTCCTTGGCACAGAGATGCTACCAGGTGTTGCAGAGATGACACTGAGCTAAATCAAAGACAGGGAAAGTGTGGCCTTGCAGACTTTGCCAGGCTGCAATTGTCATCAACCCTTGCCAGCATAGTTAATAGTGTGGATGATAGGAGCTGCAATCCCCATTCCTAAACTAGATGGAGAGTGACGTGACAAGCGAATTCACATACTCTAAATCCCTTCCAGTTAATTCACTTTTTACCCAGTACATTGTGACCATTCTTTCTTTTTAAAACTGAGCTACTATACATACAGGCCAAACAATTCCTCAGAACTCAATGAATCTCTTTGAAGCAGAGTTCTATCTCCTTGCACAAAAAGTTATAACTAATTTCCACCCCAATAACATGGGATTTAAAATGGCACCCTTGGCTACTGGTTCCAATGTGGATTCCTTTTGACAGGCTATGCTCAGACTTAATGCTAGTCAGTATGTAAATGTTTGCTCATGTTAAGGTCAAATGATTTGGCATGAGAGAAGACCAGCTCTCAACAGCTGTACTTTTAATAGATCCGCTATATCTGGAGAGAGATTTGGCAGGCTGACGTTACTAGAGCTCAAATTACTCCCTAAGAAACCAGCTATTGTAAACATATGCCATATTGCTCAGAAGTCTTTCATATACAGTATACTTTACACCCTGCTCTTATCGAGGAAGGCTTGAAAAGGGGAAAAAACACTGAAAAAGAGCTAAGTTATCAATTTATGCGGAAGAAAATAAAGTCTCATATGGGCTAATTTATGCATTCTTAGTTGGATGCAATCTCCATTGGACTCTTGCAGGATTTAACATTTCAGTAAACAAGGTTATAAGTAGGCAGAATACCTGAGGCAACTAAAATGATTTCCCATGAACAATGAACAGCTAGTTCATTAATGTATGGGAGAGATGTTTTAATGTTTGTGACTAAAATATATTTGGGTAATATAATTAAGGGCCAGAGTGGGGTAATAGATTGGGCGTTGGGCTTGGAAACTGGAAGACCAAGGTTCAAATCCATGGAAACTCATTGAGTGACTTTAGGCAAGTCACACTGTCTCAGCCTCAGAGGATGGCTGTGGCAAACCCCCTCTGAAGAAACCTGCCAAGAAAACCCTATAATATATTTGCCTTTGCGTTGCCTTAAGTTGGGAAACAACTTGATGCTATGCAACAACAACAATAAATTTAATTAACATACACATAAATTTGCTATTCTCTTTCATTTAATGATTTCCCTGTCTCTGATGGAAAACACACAAGACATGCCATATTCTGGATGCAATATTAATTTGATATAATATTAAATTTACGGACTTGGAATTGCTTGCAGAGAGAAATGCAGGGTTCAGGGGCTGAAAGAGGAGACATTGCACCCCCTGCCGTCTTAGATGAAAAATTCACTTCTCCATATCACTTAGTTATATGGTTTCACAATTGCTATTTTAGTTTCCCCTGACAAAATTATGCTTCTTTTTCTCAGTGGAGTTATTACACCAGACTGAACCATTGGCTCTGTATGTTTTAACTATCCCTTCTTTTCCTGCCTCGCAGCACACAAAAACTGCAACAAAAGCAATACACTGACATGGTTAAACGTATAAATTAAATTATATATATTTTTAGATGGTTAAAGAATCAGTGCAATAGTTTTTGTTTCTCCCAGCGAATGTGCATATCGAATTGGAACAAATTATTCAGAATGAATGTATTACATGCATTTTCTCAGATCATGGAGGGAAGGGAAAAGAAACAGCATGTGTCATCTATTAACGGGGAAAGGAGGACAGTTAGCATCGTCTGCTTTTCTATTAAGGACTGACTTCCTAACCCAGGGCTACAGCTGCTGTGTGACTAAGGTCAAGTGATATGTCACTGTGTCAGATCACACAGAGAGGCAGTGGCTCTTCTCGGATTAGAACTCGGCCCCATGGCCCCATGAAAAGATTTCTAAGAAGTGTTAGAGCTAGCTGTCCGCTGTTTAAACCTTATGCTAAAAGGTCTTAGACATCTCAGTCAAAAGGTATTGTAAATAGGGGGACAAAGCTGGTAAATTCCTGACTGTGGGACTTTAATAGTGGTCAGACTTCTAGTTAAAGGTAATAAACTGGGTCAAAAAAGCTATCTCTTGGAAATGTGAGTTCAATTTCCTACTGGTCTTCAAATGCAATAAATGTGGAGCTATGCACTGAAACATACAATTGTGGCCATTATAATCACACAGTGGAGGAGACATTAATCTTGAAATTCAGGAGAGATTCACTCCCACCCCACCCCTCTCTCCTCATCTATATCTATCTATACTAGGAATAGGAAAAATGCAGCTTGCATATGCCCTAAACTATTTTAGAAAGCCTAGAAGTCCCCTGTCTCCCTTATTTTAAAAGCAGTTGGGTAAAATGTTGTCCATAAACTTTTCTAAAATGCCACCTGGAGTGGCATTATGCCTCAAAACAATCTTACAATCCTGACAGCTGCCCAGACTCAATTAGATTGCTAAAAGTTGCCCCAAAATCAGCTGGAAACCCCAGAAATGCAAACCAGAAGTCACTTTCATGTTGCATTTTTTGCTGAAAATATGAGGATGTAAATTGGCTTTCCCAGCAATTGCCCACTCCAAAAATGTACACATCCACACACACCAGCCACAAAGTAGCAATACATAACATTATCTCTAATGAAATTCCTATCTATGTTATTAGGATCAGCTGAATTCCCATGAACTGTTATTTGGGAATAAGCTCTATTCCATCATATATACTTTTGACTTGATTCAACTTGTGAAACTCACTGAGCTTTCAGGAAAGATCTTCAGTCATTTGAAATGAAGTGCAAGCAGTCTTGCCAATGGAGTAAAGTTTAAACTGTGTCACCATTAGAACCATGACCAATTATTTAAAAAAGTGATCCTAAAAACCCCAACTGAGAAAAGGCAAAAAATATTTTAATAAATAAAATAAGGAATAAATAGGTGACTTGTCATGTAGTTCATGAAACCTCACTTTCCTGTATTCCCTTCTTGCACTGAAACCATTAGCTGTGCAAAGGGATCTTGTAGCACTGTTGAGACTAACAGTTGGTCTCAAAGGTGCTACAAGATCCCTTTGCATATTGATATTCCAGACTAACACAGCTATGTCTCTGAATATTCAATATGCAGGGGAGGAAAAGAAGGTTGGATGTGCAGCTACAGATGCAAGGAAAGGGATCCTGGCACAGAGGCAAGGTGAAGTAAGTTGCGGGAAAGGAGACAAGGTAGGAGGCAAGCACAAGGTGCAAAAGAGGGGAGATGCAGCATCACAAAGTAAGAAGAAAGAGAGAGGAGGGAGGGTGAACTATGCAAGTGGTGGAACCAAAGGATGGCTTTTGCTATGCCTCCAAGGTGTGAGATGAAGCAAAGGAGGGGAAAGGAGGCAAGGGAGAAACAGAGGTTTACCATAGCAGAATGCAAGGAGCAAGAGAGGAAATCGTGATGTGATGGGAGGTGAACAATAGGGAAGAATGGTGGCGTAAGGTGAGGCAAGAAAGAAAGAAAGAAAGGTGCCACTGTAGAGTAAGGGTGGGAGGCATTAGGAAAGCACAAGATGAAGTAAGAGAATGGAAACAAGAAGGGAGGGTGAGAAGTGCAGTGGAAGTGTGCAAGGAGCAATGGAAATAGGCCCAAGGTGACACAACAATCACAATTATTATTATTGTTGTTACTGTTGGTATTTGTATTATGCTCTTTTCCCAGAACTGGGTCTCACAGTGGCTTCACAATATTAAAAAAACAAAACAAGACAATATAACATGCAAGAGAAATAGCTGTGGTTTATACCTTTGTCCTTCCATTTTTTTTTTGCATTTCCTCCTCAAATCAGATGGCAGTTAATTTTGGGGGCTTGTGGAGACATTTTCAAGGATCCATTTTTTCCCCCAGCAGAGAAAAAAAGGGGAGGACAAAAAAGAGCCAAAAATGTATATACTGTTACCATCACACCAGGAAAGTATTCAGTCCTTTTACATAATTCCTGTCTCGCTATTAATCCCCACAGCAGCACTGTAAGGGATTTGAGCTTGCATCTTTCTGTTTCCAAGTCAAGCAGTTTAAAAATTACTATAGTCACAACTAAAAGGGCATGAAGACTGAAGCACCATGATGGAAAAAATGCAACTATTGACATGCTGAATTTGCATAATTAGATTGCTAATTCATAACATGCATACCTATAATGTGGCAATCCTACATAAACAGGAGGGTTTACTAAATTAAAGCAGGACAAAATACATGTTCAGCTTCTCAACTGAGATAAAAAATGTATGGAATTTCGCAGATGAGCCTTAAATAATCTTTGTGTTCATTCAACAGGGAATGTTAAGAGTTGCATTGTCTGTAGGATACATTCAATTTACTTTTTGTTTTGTGTCCCTTGCATTCATAGAAAATGTTGAAATACAAGTATACTTTTCTGTGGAGTTTATCACACTGGAGCTAATTTCAGCATTAAAGAGAGATTAAAATGCGTTTAAAGCATCTTGCAAATAAAGCAGAAATTGCAAGTAACTGTGTGAATGATTATCACACGCAATTGCACAAATAAAATGATATTGGAAATGCATTGCTGCTGAAATTCTAAAAGTAAAAAGATGGCACATTAATGTCTCTTTGTGACCACTTTAATAGCGAGTTTTCTGTGATGCTGTGTGAAATCATTTCACAAAATTTCACGATTTTTCCGGGATATTCACAGGATAAACTCCCAGTCTCCTTCGTATGATAAACTCCCATGGGCCTTTTGAAGAAGTCTTCTGATGGTCTGAGAAATCTGGCTCAAAATGGTCCCCAGAGTCCTGGCTTTAGCCAGAAGATGTGACCAGTGTTGTCATCTGATTGGTGAGTAGGTAGGAAGGTAGGTGCCTGCCAAAAACAGTGTTCTTTCACAGAATCATAGAGGTCGAAGAGACCGCAAGGGCCATCCAGTCCAACCCCCTGCCATGCAGGAAATCTAAATCAATGCATACCCGACAGATGGCCATCCAGCCTCTGCTTAAAGACCTCCAAGGAAGGAGACTCCACTACACTCCGAGGGAATGTGTTCCATTGTCAAACAGCGCTTACTATCAGGAAGTTCCTCCTCTTTGGATCAGGTCCTTTGAAATTATGCCAAATGATTTGACATTAAGTGTGTAGTTTAATTGGTGAAGAATTAGGCCTCTGAATGATGCAAGCTAGTAATTCTTTGATATACCTAGTCATAACTATTCATGTGGCATGTTTCCTTCAGTTTTTTAAAAAATAGAAGTGGAAAGGGAGTACAGTAGGCTTCTGCATCTTATGGATGAGGTGAGTCATAAGGGCTCTTCCAAAATGTTTCATTGGCTGAGACAGAAGAGAAAATAGTGCCTCCTCCTCCTCCTATGTTCAACTCTGTGTATATAAGATGACAAAACTAGTGGTTGAATCGTACTTCAGCACTGGCAACAGGACAACATTATTTCTTGCACCTGAGGACAGCAAGGGGCTTTAAACTCTTAGGACATATAGTTTTGTGAGACATATATAGATTTGTCCATTGTGTGCTCTTCAGCACCTGCTGCCTGAAAGAGGATACATCTACATTGTAGAAATAATGCAGTTTGATGTTATTTTAACTGTCATGGCTCCATCTTACAGAATCCTAGAATTTGTAGTTTTGTTAGACACCAGCACTCTTTGGCAAAGAAGGGTAAAAACCTAGTACAGTGGTGACGAACCTATGGCACTAACGCCAGAGATGGCACTCAGAGCCCTCTCTGTGGGCACCAGTGCCGTCGCCCCAGCACAGAGTTTGCCAGAGTTTGTTATTAGAAAGCCAGAGGGACATGGCACTTTGCAATAAATAAGTGGGTCTTGGGTTGCAGTTTGGGTACTCGGCCTCTAAAAGGTTCACCATCACTGACCTAGTAAAACTACAAATCTCAGGATTCCACAGGATGGAGCTACAGCACTTAAAGAGGTGTCAAACTGCATTATTTCTAAAGTAGAAATGCACCTTCAGTTGAATTTTATTGGGGCCAGAAAAACAAACAATTATTTCCACTGCTCCTCCTCAGCTAATATTTCCATTACCTGAGGAGGAGTAATGGAAATACATTACTTCTAAAGGATAACTTTCCACATTCTAGTTTCATGTTTTACTGTACTGTTTTTACTTGAACGATCTTGTGATGTCTTAGTTTGTGGAAAGGCAGTATATAAATAATGGGATACTGATTGAAAATTGGACTTAAGATCTCATAATGGCTAAGGAATAATGTTTTATTTTATGGTCATTAGCAACCAGATGTGACTCCAAAAAACTATGTTTCCAGCCTGACAGTGCTCCAACTGAACAAGCAGTGCCCCACTGCAGATCAGGGTGCTGGAAAATGATGTCTGCTGTGCTCTCCTGGTCTTGGGCTGCAGCATTGAACCAAGTAGTTGCAGCAGGGGCCCAAAACGTTTCTCAATCTGCCTGTTTTCAATATGCCCCACAGCCGCCCCACATTTGGCAGTGCAGAAAACAGATCACGTGGCCAAAGATCTCCAAAGTGCTCTCATGGAGAAAAGTGTGATAAGAAATCATGCTGGCTGGTGTGATAAAGTCCTCACTCCACTTGTAAAAGGATATAATAGGCTGGAGAGAGTACAGTAAAGGATAACTAAAATAAGTAAACTGACAAATCTTCCAGAAGATGTGCCTTTTATTAGATGGGGGACAAATATAGTAGAGTAATATGCACAACAGACTTTAATGAAATAATTAACACTATGTAGAGAGAGAGAGAGAAAGAGAGAGAACAGGGAGATTCACTCCTCTTACTTCCCACATGCACAAAATTCTTGTGCCTAGTTCAGTAGGAATTAAAACAATTCTAACCTTCTTCCTTATACAGTATGTTAAATCAATATCTCTCAGTCAGCCTTGCTGGACTGATAAAATAGGAATAGCATCAATTTATCTCATATGGGGTACTGAAGAGATGGTGCAGAACTTCTTTAACCTTTTTAACCAGCCAGGGACATAGCTAGGATTTTAGGAAGGGGGGGTCCAGACTAAGTGCCACCATTATAATGGGGCTTGAGTGCGGCAGCACAGCAGCACACACCATTTATTTTTCTAATGGAAGGGGGGGTCCGGACCCCAAGAACCCCCCCTTGGCTACGTCCCTGAACCAGCCTGCTGAAGATACCCTCCCCATACCATCTTAACTAAGGACAGAAACAACAAAATGCAGACATCTTACTAACATCTCTATTTTTTCTCCTGTATGTAATATCTTGCCTGATGAAGAAGCCAGAGGCGTTTTGAAAGCTTGCAACAAGTATATTGTGCATTTTGGTTGGCCAATAAAGGTATCAGTGTTTGGTGGATTTCTATTTGAATTTAGTAAATGGCTAACACAGCTATGCCCTGCATGTTTTCTTTATCCTCTGTGACACTTGGGCATAGGCCTGGGTATAAATGGAGAGTAATATATTATCGTGGAGTGACTGGCATCAATGATAAAAATCTCTGTTATTTTTTATTCCAGTGCTTTTATGACTCAGTCTCAAGCCTGGACTAAGACAATCTTCTCTTTTGTAAACATTAATTCATTGCCTTAGCAAAGCATATAAATAAACAGGTGAACAAATAGAGGTAAACTGTATGGCTAGATGTGGAATAAATGTGTCAAAGTACCTAAGGATGTCAACATCTCAAACAAAGAATTCATACAGTGAAAGAAAAGCGTACACAGGGAAGGGATGAAGCAAAACAACACTGCCTTTTGCAATATATGTTGCTTGAGAAAGCAACACTCCCATGGAGACCAGAAAGTATCTGACCCATTTTGACCCAAAAGGCAGTGTTCCAAGTCTTTTCAAATGTCTCCTACAAAAACACCAGACCAACTTCAGACTGTTACCTAATGGACTAGCACCAGGCATTATAGACCTTGTGAAAATATTTGTTTCTCATGATACAAAAAAAAAAATCTCTGGGACAAAGACATCATTTAAGTTGATCTTTGGTCTGTTCACGAACATTATTAGGCAATTATGAGCAGTACTTGGTTAAATAATTTGCTGAATTGCTATTTTTCTTGCTGACTTACCATTCTGTTTCCAAATGTTGGATTTAGATAATAATGGGCACTTTGCATTCTGTGTGTGTATGTGTGTGTGTGTTGAGAAGATCCACTCTTGCCTATAATAGTTAAAAGTGGATATTTGCCACAAAGCCTATATACCAGAAATATATGTGTTAAGTCCATAGGCAGATTTTTATTTTTCATGTTCAGGTGACTAACCTGATAATTTCTTCTATATCTCTTATCCATTTCTTCTGCTTCTAAAATGTCTACATCACAGTAAATTGCTAGAGCAAACCCTATATGCATCATGGTTATTAGACAAAACTAGTCACATGTTTCTGAATCCAAGAGGGTTGTCTAAACATACATATTTCAATGTGTTTATGTTGAGACATGGCCAGACCAGTTGTGAGATGTCCAGCCAGCCTGGGCACCCAGGGGCAAGCATGCTCCAGGTTGCCAAAGAAAAATAAGAAAAGACTGACGAATGAGAGAGGCTGAGCATTAGACAGACAGAAAGACAGACAGACAGACAGAATAAATGTGCTTTTTCTCATGCAAAGGGTAACAAAAAATTAGATGCAAACTTTACATTTAAAACTGCATTGTTCCCCTTTTAATCTGGCCACCATCCGAGTGGTGATCTGGATGTTAGAGAAGAGATGAATGGGAGACATTGGCAGGGATTGAAGCTCAGTGATGAATGTGGAAATGTAGAATGGATGTTTCTTTTTTTCCTGGCTTTGAGATGACTGTTGTTTCTGTCTGTTTTTGAGAACTGATCCAAGGGGACAGGGAAGTCAGTGTGGGCGGCTCCGAGCTGGGCCCTCCTCTACAGCTGCAGCTCAGCGGATTAGGAAGCTTCATCCACAAGGCAACATTACACAAGTAGCCTTTGAACAAAAGTCATGGATACTATTAATGATATGGTAATCCTTAATCGAGCTACCTCCCAGTAGTGATTATACTGACATGGGAAGAATATCTAAGTCGTAAAAGCAGCCCATAACAACACTGCACTATTGTTCATCCCAAGCTTGACCACAACTAACTTTTACCAGCATCTCTAACGTCACCTTCTTCCCTCACTGTCACCACCCTGATCCTAGATCTTTTAAGATTTGCTCCCCAACTTGCCCCCACGTTCCCACACACATTTAGTATCGTCTCAAAAATTCACACTGCCAAACACGTCAAGTGACTGTTTCCATCCGAGACCAGAGACCACACAAAGGTTAGTTCTGTAGGTCTCAGTGAAGATGTTTTAATTGGCTGACAAAAGGCACCATAGACCATTTGACTTGCAAATCCAAGGTCTCTTGCTCCCAGATAACACAGTAAGAATTAGAAAGGTTGGCTGTTCAGCTTAGTTCTGCAGTTTAGAATATTCTCCAGTGAAAGTTATGGGCATAACATTCAGAGCTTTGGGGGCTTCTGGCTTGTATGTTTTCTGGCAACCACCCATTTTACCTTTTTTTACCTTTTCATGATAATTTGTAGCTTTGACTACTACTGTAGCATCAATACCTACTCACTTTTTTTGTGAGATCCCACCAATCTCTTCCTTGACCTTTTAGGCCAGGTAGGAGTACCTCCTACAGGTGTTCCTGTCTATTGAGCATGGGAAGATGAGGAAGACATTGTCTGACTATAAGCCTTTATTCTTTGAATGTACAATTTCACTGCTCTCCTCACATGTAGCTTAGGTCATTTTCTCCTCTGAAAGTAAGGAAGTGTAAGATGTTATCATGAGCAGATGCAAACAATGTTCTAAACAAAAAAGTTGGATCCATCGTCAGTGATCATTTATCTTCCTCAAAGGGAAGCCAATTCTGAGACTCTCCTTGTTGAAGTGATTGCTATTAAAACACCATTTTAAGGCTAGCATTCTTAAAAACACCTGGCATAATGGCTCAAATGGTGTATATGTCAGCATACTGAGAATTATATTTAAGTCCCAAGTGGAAAACCTATGTACAGTCTGTGGTGCTGTCAGTACTGCTGCTCTCAAAAACTGTTTTACCTGTGGATGTGCTGACAGTCTGATTTCCTCTGTATCCATTGTTGTTGCAGCCACCTAACATTTTAATGTGTTGTGACATAATCCTGTTGTGATGCCTTCCTGTATACCCTCTTACATGGCATTATGTGTCATGCACCATAATTTGTATGGCTTCCAAGTCATTTCATAAATTCTCTGTGTGGATTCCCTTCTTGATGCTAAGATTGCCTCTCTCTTGAGGCAGTAAACTAATCTGCTGAGTTGCTTGTGTTCAATGCCCACACGGTCAGTTTTAGCTAAGAAGAAGGAGTCCACTTTTTCCATTATTATTTTGGATTGCTTCTGGAGTGTGTGTGTGTGTGTGTGTGTGTGTGTGTGTGTGTGTTAAAATTAATATTGATGGAAATGGGTAGAGATTGCTGCTTGGCCATGCCACACCAGTCATGCATCATGACCCTCTGCATCAAGACTTAGGATTCCTGTAGTTGATGAAACACTTCCTGATTTAGGATAAATTTCCTGGATTCACTTTGTGGTCACTGGCCCACTTTGATAGTCAACATTTTCTTCAGATAGACTGACCATCTCAATGTTCTTCCTCCATCAGGGTCTGAGAATGAGATTCTCCTTGCTTTGTGATGTATTGCCCATGGTATTGCCTGTTCTTATCTGAAGATGTTTTCCTTTTATCAGTTGGGCAAACCTTAGTGATGACACCCCTTCCTCTTGTGAGCTTTTGGTTTCAGGTATACCTGACTTTGTTTAGGCAAGCCGTTTGATTCTCTTTTACTGCCCAATGTTCTGCTGTTTTAGAACTTTGGTACCTATATATTTTAGTGTTGGTTAACAGTCATGTCCTCCTGTGAGCGGGTTTTATTTTAGCATTTTATTTGATTTGAGTACTAATATTTTAATTGTTTATGATTTAACATTGTATACCATGTTATCAGAGGCTCTTACTTCAGTAACATGTTTAAATAATTTATGCACACCCATCCATTCTCACTAAAAACCCTTACCAAATTATTTCTATAATTTACATGGGGCATGAGAGGGTTAGTTCTGTCTTTTAAAAAAATCAGGTATGCTGCAACTCCCCAATCATGTTCTATCCCTTCCCATATATTTTCAGCTGCATGGCATCAATATTACAGTACTTAATACACATGTGGGTTCAGATGCACAGCTGCAAACCATTCAGTGTAGTTTTAAAAAAAATAACCAAAACCACAAATGTGAGAGAAAGATTAAATAGGAGGAATATGTAGATTAGTCCTAGAGTAATACAAGACCACACTAAGAATTACTCTCTCGATTGCAAAGCGAGATTCTCCCTTCTGTTATAAGAATCCACATTCTGGTTGCTGTACGCCTTCAAGTCTTTTTCTTACTTACAGCAAACCTAAGGTGAACTATCATGGGGTTTTCTTGCCAAGATTTGTGAGGAGAAGATTGCAATTGCCTGTGGTTCAGAGAGTATAATGAAGTTTTTCCCTTGGCAGTACTTCTTTCAGATATTTTCAATTTTTTTTCTTTCTTTCAACAATGATAGAAATCCAGAAGAGAACCCACATGTGGGGAGATAGGGGAATGGCTATGCACCCTGTCTCCCCACCACCTCTTTCCCTTTAGGTCAGGTTAAAAAAAAGGATGCAATCATGTTTGCTAAATAGTTTCACCATGATAAATGAAAACCAACACACATCACAATACAGCTGAAAAGTCTCTTAGTTTTTAATCTATTTGTGACAACTAAGAAAAAGAAGGATTTTGATAACATCCCCAGAACAAATATTTGATTAATATTTGATGTTTATTTTAATCTGCTGTTTGTATATTGTTGTTGAATGATATTATGTATAGGTTTTGTATTATATTTCATTTTCTAGAATGTACACCACTGGCAGGTCCATTTTATTTTATTCTATTTTATGTACAGTGCTGTGTAAACCTACAGCGCTTTATAAATAAAGTTTAATAATAATATTCTTTGGCTGCTCCTCACTCCTGGAACCTCCTTCCCTCTTGAGCATGGTTCATCTCCTCTTTACCCAGCTTTAAAACTGAGTTAAAGACCATTCTGTTCAGGGAAGCATTCCCAAACATTATTTGATTGATATTTGATGTTTATTTTAATCTGTTTTTTGTATATTTTTGTTGAATGATAATATGTATAATTTTGTATTATATTCCATTTCTAGAATGTATGCCACTGGAAGGTCTGTTTTATTTTATTTTATTCTATTCTATTTTATATACAGCTCCGTGTAAATCTACAGCGCTTTATAAATAAAGTTTAATAATAATAATAATAATAATAATGGTAAATATCACTTCTGAAAAATACACTAACTGTGAAGAATCACTGTACAGAATCACTGGGGAGTGAATCCCATGAAATGCAGCTGCACACCTCTGTTTAATCATTAATAAGGATTGAATAGTAAACTGTAAGAATTTGTCATTTGTAATATTTTTCTTGATCATTGCTCATTGAAAACCTAGCAAAATCAAATATAATATGTATTAATAGTTTTTAAAAAATAAAAACCAACATACATATACACACTATAGCATAGATATAAACATAGACACAAATAAAAATGAGAAAAAAGCATCAGTCCTTCTATGCTATCTCCCCTTCCGTCTACCCTCCATTAAAATAAGGCTTTCCCTCTTTCCTCTAACCACCACTAAGACATATATTCCAATGTCACCTCCCTACATTGTTTTATCCTTATTTATTTTTCATTGACTATCTATCATATAATATAATATAATATAATATAATATAATATATATATATATATATACTTTTCTTTCCTATATCTGAAAACTTTAACTTTATTCTCTAAACATCAAAACCTGTAGTAATAATATCCCCCCAATTTTTAAAATGTGGAATGTAAAAAAAATTCTTATCAGAATTTCTTTTTATACAATTAGTTAATTTATCTAATTCTGCCAAGTCCATTACCTTTTCTAATCATTCTGAATTTCTTATTTCCTTAACTTTCCAATATCTTGCATAAACAGTTCTTGTTGAGGTGACCACTAGCTTATTAGATCTCTATACTTTCTCTCTCTTTTATCCTTTAAATTACTAGCACAAAATCAAGTATGCACACAAATCGCTATAATCAACTGATAAAACCGGTAAGTGGCCTCATATTGTTTTTTAATAAATTATAATAACACTGGTAAAAATGACAATATCAGAAAACACATAGTTGTCTTTATAGCACATAAATTAAACAGTACTTGGGGCTATTCTTTGAGCATTTAGAAATGACATGTTGTTGAATTAATTCCATCTATTTTCAGATCATTCTGCATTTCTAAGCATTTGAAACAATGCTGAAAATCAATAGCAATATTGAGAGAGGACACTGAAAAGGAAACCATCCAGACACAGTAATAAGACTTCAGTCAAATAAAAAAAATCTAAGTCTTTAAAAGGTCGTAGTTGTGCCACATGCAGATAAAAAAGGAGGTTTTCACATACAACATTAAGAGCACACACCTCAGCCTCTCTCACACCATTTGTGTGAAAATATGGAATAGAAAATATGGAATAGAAAAAGCAAGTGCATTCTCACCCATATCAGTGGGTGACATTATGCAGCAAATGTTGGTTTAATGCACATGTGAAAATGCTCTTAATGTGCTCTTCATTACTTTTAAACATCAATTTAGCTATCAAAAGATGAGGTAGACTACCATTCTCCCAAATATTAAATGCAATACAATGCGAACAGGAGTTTTTTAAAGGCCCCTTTTAAAATAACCCAAGTTGCTCATTTGGGTTATGTGAAGTCTCTTTTTGGTTTTGTGGAGTCTCTTTTGGTGAACAGAAACTGATTGACATATGACAAATGAAAAAAAATGTTGGGACTGCACTCTATGAATTGAACATGGCTACGAACTGGGGATATTTGACATTTTCATCTTCATCAAGGGGGATTCTGTCAAGTAGCAGCTAAAACTCTTCATCGGTCATCTGCATGCCAAACCTGGAACAAACAGGGGCGAGTTGCAGTCACTCAGCGGAGTTCACATTTGGGTCAGCGGAACCCACAATACCCCAAAGCATATGGCTGCCATTAACTCTTTGTTACTGCTTCGGTCCCCAAGATCAAGAGCAGCACGTGAATATCAGAGGTTAATCAGGGTTTTGATCACTCCAGCTTTCTCAGAGAAAGAAATTCTGCCACCAAAATCCCTCCATTGGTGGCACACAGAAATAGAAATAGAGGCGTGTTGAATGATGCACAATTGCCCTCGGTGAAAAGTTATTCATTACACTAAAACACTGGTACTGCTGAAACTAGTTAACTCTGAAAGGCCTTTCATTTGCACTGTTTAGCATGAAAGAAAATGGAGAGAGGAAAAAAGTGCCTTTCTGGAGGGTGCAAAAAGCTTCTTACTGACTTTTTGCAAAGCATTTTCATCGTGGCCTATAAAGACATTTTGCATAGACATATTTTAAAAGGGGCTGTGTTTATTCACCAGCAAGAAAGTTTTTTTTTTTCATCAAAACATAATCCATGAAATACTGGCATAAGTAGGAATGACTTCAGTGATAATCATGAATAAGGCATTCATTTGCCATTTTGACGATTTGAGGGGAGGGCAAAAGGACAGCTTGGTTTTCTTTTCAGCAACACAGTGAAAGAGTCTACTTGGAAAGCATTGATATCTTCTTTGGGTTCCCCCAGCACCCCATTCCCCCTTTTCTGATTTGTATAAGTCAACAAGGTGTCAACTAACTTTAATTTGTATGTTTTAATTTTTTAAAAAGTTGCCACTAATTTGTAGCAACAGCTCCAGATTTTGGGGGTACTTCCTAGCTTCTGCAGTATTGCCATTAAATCTATATAATGATTGGAAAGAAACAAGCATGTCCTTCATGAATTTGATGCCCCCCCCCCTACTTTAACTCCTTGTATGCATGTGATACATACAGACCTTTGTACTCCAGCCTCTCTCTTAATGGTGGCCCTGTAACTGCTAATCGACAAAAGATTCTCAAAAACATGGTGGTACAATGAAGAAAAATATTGTCCAAAATCTTCATATTCCAAACACTAGTACATCTGAACAATATAATTTGTTTTTGTTTTATAGTTAGGCAGACTTAATGGGAATAAAACTCCTAAATAAGGAAACACAAGCAATAACAACATTCTTCTACAATTGCTTTGGATATATCGGTAAGCAGTAACCTTCTCTTCGTTCTTCCTGTTTTGATAATGAGCAGTAGATCAGATCCATCCACTTTTGTTTTTAAATTATTGCAATTCATTGTTTTGTTCAAAGAACTATTGCTAGTTTATCTGTCACCATGGTTTAAACTTGGCTTCTTCTGATGTAATGACAATTATAGTTAGTTTAAAATGGCCTCCTTATGGAAATGCAAGAAGGAAGAGCTATACACTCACTCCTAAATGATGATTTTGCACAGGCTCCCTTACCCTTGGAACTTCTAGACCACAATTGTAGCTTTGTTGTACTTCACCAGATCACCCTGCCACAAAGTGCAGAGTACAATTTATACCATCATACCACTGGTGTCCTCCAGATTACTGGACTACAAATATCTGGCCACCCATCATACAGCTAGATACTTCGTATATGCTTAAAAAGAGCTATAGATGGGGATATATTTGCATAAAAAGAATTAAAATTTTTGTTTAATGTCTTTTGGTCCAGGGAATTGTTTGAAAGTACCTTGATATCACACACACACACACACACACTTATTGTATTTAATTCAGCAATCTTCTTTCCACCTGTTAGCTGGTTTTAAAATGTGCCTATTGTTGCTCACTGCCACGGTAGCAATGAACAGGGAATGGCCCTGAGGGACCATATTATCCACTGGGCCCTTGTTATCCACTGGGATTTGGTTCCAGGATCCCCCCTCCCCACCTGTGGAAACCAAAATCCATGGATGCTTCAGTCCCAGTATATACAGTGACATAGTGAAATGGTATTGCTTATATAAATAGCAAATTCAAGGTTTGCTTTTTGGAATTTATATGTTTTTGGAATATTTTCAAGTCATGGATAGCTGAAACTGTGGATATGGAGGGCCAACTGTACTGAAGTATTCTCCCCAGGGTTGGCCCAATACATTTTATTGCCTGAGAAATACAGCAAATGCCAACCACTCAAATCAAGCTTTACATAATATCCAAAGGCAACCTTGTCCCTCCAGATGTTGTTGGTCTGTAACTTCCATCATAGTTCATGATGAAGAATGCTGGAGACTGCAGTCCAATACACAGTCTGAAGGGCTGCATGATTACCACCCCTGGTTTAGAGGATTTTTTTAATCCATAAAGATCCCTTCCCCTCATTTTGGTCCCCACTGATTTATTATAGGCATGTGTGCAGATCACAAGCCTCAGGGGCAACTCTGAGCTATTTAGTAATTAAATTGTCAGTTTTGATATCTGCACTGCATATCTGTATTGCTTATAAATTATGTATCTCAGCACAGGATGTTAGATTTGGTGCATGATATCTTCTGGATTATTTGTACATACAATTACATTCCTTGTATGTCATTTATCCCTGCATCTCTGAATAGAGAGAGAGCACGCATCAGTGTGGGGGAGTGGTTTGAGTCTGGACTATGACTCTGGAGACCAGGGTTCGATTCCATGTCCACCCACTGGGTGACCTTGTGTAAGTCACATGCCCCTTAGCCTCAGGGGAAGACAATGGCAAACCTCCTCTGAACAAATCTTGCCAAGAAAACCTCATTATAGGATTGCCATAACTCAGAAATGACTTGAAGGCACACAACAACAACAAGAATGAGAACGAGAACGAGAGAGAGAGAGAGAGAGAGACAGAGAGAGAGAGAGAGAGAGAGAGGATCATATATATATATATATAGAGAGAGAGAGAGAGAGAGTTTTATTTCTTGTTTGTCTTGGAATCACATCCTTACTTACATACAAATATGATTCAATTAAGACGTATCCAAGTCATTTTGATTCCTAAACAGGAGCAGCAAATTGTCCTCCCTCAATGTCAATGTCAATTACTCAAGTCAAGATAGTTGAAGCCAACCAAATACAGTAACAAGCTTAAAAGATGCCACACGATTTCTTGTAGTTTGGCTGGAATAGCTCCCTCTTGGGATAAAGCCAGCCAGGCTATTTTGGCACAGGAGGCACAAAATCCCTGGCAGTAACAGTACAATCACAGTAATAAACTAACATTTTGTTGCTGGGGACAATTGTATGACAAAATCAAGTCTTTTTTTTTAATCACATCAAGCTCACAAGAACTTTGACTGGATTCGTCTTCTGCTAGAAGTTGGAGGACAAACTTAAGTACAAGAGTGGACAATTCTGGTGATTAGAGGGCCCACCGTTGTCTCCCCCAAGACTTATTGTGAGCAAATCCATCTGTGGGTCTTTTTCACTGAACAGTTACAGCTATTTCATATAACTTTAATGGTCATGACTGCATGCTATGGAATTTTAGGATTTATCTGTTGAGACTCTATTGCCTCCGGTTGGGAATTCTAAGGTGCTTTATGAAACTATGGATCCTAGAATTTCACAGGACACAGACAACAGACCCAGTTAGAATGATATAAAAGTAATATAACTGTGTAGTGTGAAAGAGATCTTATATAACGCTGAATTTTGGGGAAAACAGCTTTCCATTTTGCTGTTGAAATTCAGTAATGCAAGTTGCTGTAAAATTGCAATGGCATGGCCACCCAATAGCACTGGAATACATGTAGCCCAGGAGTCAAACATTGCTCCATTGTGGTCTGAACACACCCTGTGCTGCTAACAGTATGATTACTAAAACATCCAGTAAAGCAGATTTTTAAAGAAACAGCAGTTCCACTTACTAGGTCCTGCACTAAGATCCCTGGATGTATTAAGTAGCCTTTATAAGTCCTGTTCTTCTGTACTTCTGGCCAAAATAAATGAGAATAGGATTAATGTAATTTGGTTAGAAAAATGAATGCTGACAGGAATACAAAGATTTTGTACAACATTTTACAGAGATAGTAAAGACATAGGCATCCTGTGCCTAGATCCAATTAAGTCCATTGGTTCAATGGAAATGAGATAAATGTTAACTTACCAGGGTCCTGTTGTTTCAGTGGATCTCCTCTAGTTCACTAGACTAACAATTGGATCTAAGCCCTATACAGTACTTCTTTTGTTTCTATTGATCCCTGTAGAGTTAACTAGCATGGATGGAGGGGGGAAAAGGGGAGGCAGGACTGGAAGAAGAGAAGAAAATCCCAGAGATGCAGAGAAGACAAGTTACTGTCTGAATAGATTTTGAGTATTAAAACTCTTCCTTGGGATAACTATGATTCAGCCATTTGAAAGAAAAAAAGTAGACTGTCCTCCACATAATTTCAAATTAATCTTGCAAACATATGAAATACTATTGCTGCCTTTAGATTTTCTGTAGTCAAGGTCAGCCCTATCATCAGGCACAGTGAGACAGCTTCAGATTTTGGGTGTCTCTAAGTCACCACTCTTAACCTGAGAAACTTGAGAACTTTAGAAAGGTAGCTGTAGTTGGTGAAGTAGAAATGAAAAGGAGTGTTTTTGTATTTTACTTATTATTTATTTGATTTATAACCCACCTTTCTCCCAGATGGGACCAAAGATAGCTCACACATGAGTTTAAAGACTCCTTGAGCTTAGATCGAGACAGTCTGTACAATCCTATGCAGGTCTACACATAGATAAGTTCTCCTGAGTTGAATGGGGCATACTATAAAATAGAGAGCCAGCATGGTGTAGTTATTGAAAAATTACAAAAAACCCCCAGAAGCATCACTTAAAAGGGAACAGAAAAACAATACTGACAAGATAACAGTTGTTGAGCTGTTACATAGTTGGTTCAAGAGTGTTTTCAGGATTCATATGTTCAAGATTCATAAGCTGAATTATATAGGAGAACAGGGTTTGAATCCTAACTCAGTCATGGAATGCCACTGGGTGATACTGGGAAAATCACATTCTCTCAGCTTTAGAAGAAGGCAATGTCAAACCTCCTCTGAATATATCTTAGCAAGAAAACTCTATGAAAGGGTCACCATATGTCAGAATTGACCTTATAACAATAATAATAGCAAGGTAACAGTATGTATAATTGGAGCCTTAGTAGAACTGATAGCCCAATAAAATTATTTAAATCATGATTTAAAGCTGGATCTCTGTGTGCAGTGATTCAGCAGCAGCAGGGAGTCTATGCCATTTTATTTGTTTGTTTGTTTTTTTATTTGTTTGCATGCCAGACATAAGAAAAGCTTTGAATTCATAACTGACAGCCTGCATATCCATGGCTGTTCACTTGCTTTTCATTTTTGGCAGCACCTGGAGTGGCAGGTATCCTGTGTGATGGAAAAATGAGATGGGTGGTGTTATGGCAGCCCTGTGGGGACGTGCATGTGGGGCTGGAAACAAAAATAATGGACGTCTGCCACAATGTTTTTCTCCTGTGTGGAAAAACAGAGTACAATGTAGCCAGCCAGTGACCATGATATGTGCTGTTGTTTTTGTCCCCCTCAACCATGAAAACCCACTGGGTGATCTTAGATAAGTCACACTCTCTCAGCCTCAGAGGAAGGCACAGGCAAATCCCTGCGGAACAAATCTTGCCAAGAAACCCCCCTTAGGTTTGCCTTGTTGTTGTAGCATGCCTTCAAGTCATTTTCAACTAATGGCAACCCTAAGGCAAACCTCTCATGGGGCTTTCTTGGCAAGATTTCTTCAGAAGAGGTTTGCCATTGCCTTCCCCTGAGGCTGAGAGCATGTGACTTGCTCAAGGTCACCCAGGGGTTTTATGGCCAAACTGGGATTCAGACCCTGCTCTCCAGAGTTGTAGTCCAACACTCACACCACCACACTAGGCTGGCTCCATAGGTTTGCCTTAGAGTGTACCAAAATGATTTGAAGGCACACAACAAGGATCTATCCTTATCAGTTCCAAGCAATGTCTTCTGTGCCATCTAGTGGCTAATATATATAAGACTGCATGCTCGTGTGAGGCAAGAGACTATGTGCTATTGGTAGCAGTGCTGTTGGTAGGCTCTACTAAGTCAGACTCCCAAGATGGGGCACCAGACAAAGATACTGGGCAGCAAGAAAAAGATAAGGGCAACACTGGTGGAAAATCTCTCCGAGACAATGGCAATGGCACTTTTGCTTACTGAAGGAGTTGCTGTTTTTATTGTTGCTGCTGTGTGGCTTCAAGTTGTTTCCAACTTATGGTGACCCTAAGGCAAGCCTATCATGGGGCATTCTTAGAGAATTTCTTCAGAGGTGGTTTGCAAATGCCATCCTTTGAGGCTGAAAGATTGTGACTTGTCCAAGGTCACCCAGTGGATTTACATGGCTGATCCAGGATTTGAACCCTGGTCTCCAGAGTCATGTCCAATGCCCAAATCACTATACCAAGTTGGCTCTCTGAACTATACTGAAGTAGTTAGTACTGGTCAGAAGAAAGGCAATAGTAAAGATTCAGAAAAATCCTAAAGATTTTCACTTTGGAACAGTCCAATTAACTAGCAAAAGTGATATTTTAGAAGAAGCAGCTCAGACATTTGGGAGGAGAAGAATAAGAAAAACAGAAGCATCACTTACTAGTTATTAGTTTAGTATAGAAAAAAGCACTACTGATAACACTAAAACTGTTATATATTTCATTGAAAAGTGTTTTCAAAGATTCATCAGAAAGCAAATCCCCATTCTTAAGCCAACAAGCCAGGTCTTCTTAATAAGGCCAAAAGCTCTGAAATGTTTTTGGACTGCTGTATCAAAGCTTCCCTCACTTTCACACAGATGGAATAAATTTGTGTTCACACCACATAAAAGAAACAAAAATGTCAGGAAGGGAGTTAATAATAGAGTTAACTATTAGTGATAAGAGATGAAAGAATGGTGTTAAATAGAAGTGTTAAGAGATGAAGTTCTATCTAGACCAAGCAAAAAACAAAAAACAGAATCACTGAATCCCAATGATGTTTTGGGCACATTAGTTGAAAGTATCATTAAAGATAAAAGCATCAAGTGATAGAAAGCCAAGGTTAAGCAACAGGAAACAAAGAGGAGGAATAAATGGACAGTTCTTACAATAAAGGGGTGTCAACAGAGACCTATATTGGGATTATTGCTTTTCAGTTTATTCATAAAAGATGTCAAGCCAGGCTAGGAGGGTGCTTTAGACCTCTAGCGGACATTGGAGGAGATGGCACCATACCCCAGCAGACACACACACACACACACACACACATCAAATTTTGCTCCCAAATGTCCCAAACTTCCTCTAGGGGCCATGGGGGCATTTATGGCATGTATTTACTGGCCCCTGGGCCATTTTAGGCCCAAGACATGCCTTTTTCAGTGACCAGAAATCATTTAGGTTCCCCCCCCCCGACCTAATATAGCTGGAAGGCATGGAATATGGCAGAAATGCTCCCATTCTCCCTAGAAGGCATTTGGGGCAGTTGTTTTCTTTCTGCTCCTGGAAGCACAATTATAGCATGTTGATGCAGCTTTAATTGTCATGGCTCCAACCTATGGGCTCCTGGGATTGGCTGTTTGGTGAAGGACTTAGAATTTCTATCAGAGAGTTCTAGTCCACCAGCTTTCCACAGTTAAAGCAGTATCATTGTGCTATAACAATGCAACTGGGATACACCAAACAGCTATAAAAACTGGGAAGAATGGACTTTAAAATTACAAATGTGGTTCATTGTAAGCAATTGTAAAATGATGCATAATGGGGCAAAAAAATAATAATCCTAGGCACAGTACGGAGTGCCAAAAAGAGGTGCCTGGGAGGCACCTCTCCTTGTTCCGCAGCAGTGCCATAGCAACCAAATTGCACGGCTCTGCTGCGCAGCAAGAAAGGAGCACATGGAAGTGGCTGTTTTTTTCTGGTGCACTTGTGCTGCACCAAAGCGCCAACGATGGTGCAATGATGTGCCAGTGGCTCAGCGCCATTTGGACACTGCACTGCTGGCACGTCATTGCTATGCACACCATCTGGATGGTGCTGTGCAGCTACAGCGCACCCATGACATGCTAGGGTTGCGGGGCATGTGCACGCCCTGCTCCCGAGCAACCCTAGCACGTCATGGGCGCACCACAAAGGACCTATCTGTACCAGGCCTTAATATCACAAATACACCGATGAAATTTGAAAACTGACAAAAAAAGGAATATACTAAGTATGCATCTTCTATAGAAAAGACAAAGTCTATGCTGGATATCCTTAGAATGACTGAAGAATTTTTTAAAAATCCTTAGAGTGGTCAAAGAATCAAAAATAAATTTGGCCCTTGGTGCAACCACACTTGGAATATTATTTATAGTTATGGTCACTGGAAAAGTTGTAGGAAGTGAGAGATCAAATGATCAAGGGAATGGAACAGCTCCACTATGAGGTTGGGTTACAATATTTGGTACTTTTTGGCTTAGAAATAAAAAAGGTGAGGGGGCACAATTAGACAAATTCATGAAGGGCCCAACTATGTATGGCTGCTTGTCATTAGGCTATATATTACCTCCACTATCAGAACTAATATATACTGATACTTATACTATTATCTTCCTCTTCCTCCTCCCCCTTCTTCCTCTTCTTCCCCCTCCCTCTTCCTCTTCCTTTTCCTCTTCCTGACATTATTAATATATAGATACTAAGAAATGTGGCTGAGAGACTGGTGCTATCCTCAGTTCCTGTTCGTGGTTTGCCAGTGTCGGAATAAAACACTTTGCTAGGTGGGATTTTACTCTGATTCAGGAGAACAATTAAGTTTTCATGTATGGGTTTTGACTTTCCTGGGGGCAGACATTTTAACATTCATTTTCACCTGAATGTTAAGATGTACTTTGATTAGATTTGCTATTGAATTCATAGCCACAACTATCTTAAGTCTGGACATCAGTACCTATTGCTCTCAGCAATGGATTTTAACATGTCAGACTGACTGTACAAACTCTCCAATATATTGAGCACAGCTTTTTGTAGAATATCCAAGATGTGGTATTTTGATACTGCTGAACAATGTACACAATATATCTCTCCAGTTTTATGTTCTCTCTCACCTTCACATACCATCACATAGGATGTAAACTGTATATGTACATTAATGGAGATAGCTATTTCAAATGGTTTCTCTATTCTTTGGAGGGTTTACTTAACATCATTGCTATGTTAAGTAAACCAAGAAAGCACATAATCACATATCTACATGATGCCATCATAACATACATATACATACATACATACATACATACATAATGTTTAAGCACGGCAACAGTAGCTACTGGCTTTTCCATTGTCAGAAAAGTGGTGAATCTGGCACAGATTTTAGTACAAATTTTGAAGGAGCTACCCATGGTGCTGAGCCTATTTGGAAGAAATTGTTTCAGCACCTTGAATAGCTACTTTAAAGTTCAACACCCCATTGACATCAGAGCTGTCAGCTAATACTTCTGGAAGGAAGCCAGAAGATCATACTATTCTTTGGCAGTTTAGGCAGCACATGACCAAGAACATGTTATTCTAGATGCCATTTCATATGCCCAAATAGGTCAATTTGGGATTAGGCTAACCAGATGGAATTGTCATAGGGCTACAGAAGTGACAGAAATTGCACCTGTCAGAAGTTTATATTTCTATGTGATTATTAAAAGTACAAAATCATCATTTTTAAAAAAGCCTGTCAGCCAAGCCTTCTTGGCAGAAAACATCACTTTGACCCCAAAAGATCATAGAGCCGAAGAAAGGCCTTTGGAATCAGCGAATTGGCTTTTTTTAAAGACCATTGGATAACTTCACTAGTGCTACTATCCCTGTATGAGATTACCATAACAGATGGGAAACAACAGAATTTTGAGAACATTCATTTTTTAAGAGCAGGAACAAAATAGGTGAAGAATTTCAACAAGGAAAGGATGTATTTGCACATACCATTTTGGAACATAATTTTTAAGAGTTTCCTCCCCTAATATTAATCTTCCACTCCAGAGATGGAAGGTAGGAAGGGTGGATAATGCCTTGGAGTGAAATCAGTCTCCCCAGAGATTTGTTGCAGGGATAACATTACTGCAAGCTGCAAGGTTATTCCAGGCCACTTGCCTTTGAACAGAGGCAGATTCCAGTTGCTACAGCAGTGTGCTTTCCAAGCCAGGCAACCAGCAAAAGTCCTTGAGTTCTGGCTTTCTCCCTTTCAGGTGAAAAGTCAGGCACTTCAGAAGGCCACTGCTAAAATAAGCCAAAAATTTACTTAGAAATCTATAGG
Source organism: Sceloporus undulatus (assembly GCF_019175285.1). Classification (NCBI taxonomy): domain Eukaryota; kingdom Metazoa; phylum Chordata; class Lepidosauria; order Squamata; family Phrynosomatidae; genus Sceloporus; species Sceloporus undulatus. Next base: position 128,995,641 of record NC_056526.1, on the reverse strand, counting down.
TCAGCTCAGGAAACAAGTCCCAGATACATATGCTCCCCTGTCTCATTGCAACTAATTTCCCTTTTATTAATTTGCACTCTCCATTATAGAAGCTGAGTTGACATGGAGATTAATGAATGTCTAATTAACAATTTGTAAGTCGCTCTGATAGCCTTATGGCTGAAGAGCGGGGTATAAATAAATTATTATTATATAATAATAAACAAATATTATTACCTAAAGCAATTGGTAGCTCTCTAGAAGTGTATAAGTGCCCACAACCTATACTCCATGCCACTGTCCAGGTTGGCAGAGACCAATGGGAACTGATGCTTAACCGATCTTAGGGCCTGGTTGACTTTAGAGTGACTAGATGGAATGGAGAATCAAACAGGCCTCTTGTATGTACAGTGATTGTGCTGAATAGGTTTTCAGCAATAATATATGTCGTTTTGACTCTTCCGTACAATTATTGAAAGTACAGGACTGGCAATGTAAGGAAGGTGGTCTGTTTTCTATAAAATAGACTTATTTGTTATTAGGGCAATAATGTACAATGAATGAAAAGCTCATATAGAGTAGAGCAGGGGTGGGCAACTTTCAAGGGTTAGGGGGCAACAACCATCTCCATAGATAACCTTGGATGGCCACACACACCCATGGTGCTACCCTCTGCAAAAAAATTGATTTTTTTTTATTTTTTTGCTTCCATGTGCCATTGAACACCTAGTGATGTGGGGACATTTTTCCTAACATTTGCCCCCCTGGACCATTTTAGGCCTAGGAGAGGCTCATCCTCCTCCTATTACTAATACTACTACTACTACTACTACAGTAAAGGACTCAGAAGTCACTCCTGGGTCACTTCCTCTTTTTAAAAAGTGGCTGCCCCCAGGCTCTGGAAGTTCCTTTCCAGAGAGGGTAAACTGGCAACCTCCATGCTTTCTTTTCACAGACAAATAAAGACTTCTCTGTTTTGACAGGCATTTGATGACTGATTGTATATAGTCTGTTTCACCTAAAAAATGAGCTGAATCTTTCTAATTACTATGCTGGGTTATGTGTGCGCATGCATGCATCTGTGTTGTGCATACGTGTATTTAATAGTCTATTTTTTAAAAAAAATCTTTTACTCTTTTTTTTAACTTTTAGTATTTTGTGAATTCTTAACTAATTTTAACTTGATGTAAGTCACTTTTAGTCCCAAACTGGGGAAATGACAGGATATAAATAAATACAACAACAACAACAACAACAATAAGAGCATCAGCTTCTCCTGGGCCTAAAATGGGCTGAAAAACTAAAATGAGCTGAAAAATTAGAGACCACAAAAATGGCACTTTGCCCAACCCTGGTGTAATGATAATGCATATAGCCCAAATCTCTCGTAATTTTGAAAATGTCTTTCAAACAAGATTCCCTATGGATGCAAAATATCATTGCTCTGTCTCTGCGCATCTCTGTGTTAACCTTATTATATATACTGTATCGGAGTTAGTGTGGAGAAAAAGAGGATTGGGGTTAGGAAGTAATTTCTGTATCTGTCTCTTTCTGTCAGCACTGCAACAGCATAAACATACGAGGCATGTAGGCATGTACCAATATCCTCTTTTTATGAAACTGTCTACTGTAGTAATAATGTTATATTTGTTTCTCCTAAGGCAACCTTTTCCAACTTTATGGGGTTGGAGATCTTGTGAGTTGCATACAGTCTAACATTTCTCAGAAGAAAACTGGGACAAGTATGGCCAAGCAAAAAATATTAATGAAGAAGAACAGACAAGTAAAGAGAGACTGGAGGAATTTGCTTTTACTCAAGCCAACAGGGAAAGGCAAGATTTCCTCCCTCCTGTCCAGGGTTAACTGAGTGCAAACTACGTTTGCAACAGCTGAAGTAATCAGAGGAGAACGGGGAAAACTGGAAGGAGGAGAGAGAAACTGGGACCTTTTAAAAGCAACTGAAAAGGTGGGAATGCAGAAGATTTATCAGGACTGTCCCTGCCAAATGGAAACAGCTAGAGGGTATGGAGTTGTAGTCTAACACATCTGGAGGGATCAGGTCGGAGAGGCTGCCCTAAGGTGTAGGTTCTAAAAAGTGAATTATAAAGGTCTGTCTCAGCCTCACTGCTCTTTTGCTACCTTTTCTATAGCATTGGTTACTATTTGTTTAAAAGGGGGGGGGGGGAACACCTCACTACCTTCATACTTGTGTGTATACACACACACACACACACACACACACACACGTGGAAAAATATTGTGAATTAGCAACATGGCTAACCATGGATAGCCTCCCCTTTTTAACCATGTAGCTGGAACAAGAATTCTGGAGAATTCAAAACACATGCACACTGTTGTAGAATTATGTTTGGTTTGGTCCTAACAAAGATATTGCCAGTCTGTGAATTTTATTCTGTTATTATGGACTAACACAGCAATCTCCATTCTTATCATTCCTCATGATTGGCTATGGCAGTGATAGGGACTGGGCTCCAAAAGCTGTGCAACACTTCAACTTGCCCATTCCTGACATAGATATAGAGACTTGAAACTAAATCAGATGTGATGGGAAACTAACTGAAAGTGTACATATTTTTTTTTCATGTTCCATGTGGATTTGGAGAATGTTGTATGCCTTCAAGTTGTTTATGACATACAGTATCACATCCCTTAGATGAACCTATTAATGGGTTTTCTTGAAAATTTGTTCAGAGATAATTTGCCTTTGCCTTCCTCTGAGTACAAGACAGTGTGACTTGCCCAAGGCCACTCAGTTCTATGGCTGAGTGTGGATTTGAAACTGGGTCTGCAGTCATACTCCAGTGCACCATGCTAGCTGTCCTTTGAGAACCTGCTACATTTCCCTTTCCTAACCTTGTGCCTTCCAAATGTTTTGGGATATAAATTCCATCTGGGGGAAAATGATGAGAACTTGGAAAAGTCTATTGTGCATCTCCTGAAAACATAACATATTCATAACAAATTCATGCTGAACATCTGTGGGTATTTTCAACTTTTTTGGAAGGTTGGAAGGATTGCCAGTTTTGACAGTTCATCCAATTCTTTTATTTGTAACATATGTTACCTTGATGACAATATTAGCTGGTGGTTTCCATGTCAGGGGGAGGGATCTACTCCAGGTTTTAATTCAGCACTTTTAATAGCACCTTTAAACTTCTGACTGCAAACCTGGCCAGATTCACCACTGACATGGAAGCCATAGCTTCATGATGAAACAACCAGTCACTACTGTGTCCATCTGTACACCTTCAGTTAGTCTCCCATCACATCTGATTTAGTCTCTATACCTATACCAGGAATGGGCAAGTTGAAGTATTAAACAGGTTTTGGAGCCCTAATCTCTATAACTGCCATAGCCAGTCAAGAGGAATGATAACGTTATAGAATCACTGAGTTGGAAGAGAGCATAAGGGCTATCCTATCCAACCCTGTATTTCAGAAAGACACAAAGTACCACCAAGAGATGGCCATCCAGCCTCTGCTTAAAAACCTCCAAAGGAGACTCCATCACTGCCAAAGGCAGCATATTCCACTGTTGCATAGCTTTGTAGGAAGTTCTTCCTAATATTGAGGTGGTATCTCTTTTCCTGTTGTTTGAATCCATTGTTCTGTGTCTAGTCTCTAGAGTAGTAAAAAACAAGCTCCCTTTTCAGCATGACATCCTTTGCCATTTTTAAACAGAGCTATCATGTCACCTCTTAACTGTCTCTTCTCCAGGCTACACCTACCCAGCTCCCTAAACTTATCTTCATAGGCCATGGTTTCCAGACCTTTCTCCATTTTGCTCACCCACCTCTGGACATGTTCCAGCTTGTGAATATTCCTCTTGAATTGTGACGCCCAGAACTGGACATACAGTAGTATCCCCAGGTGAGCAGAATTTCTTCATATCAAACTGCTGTCAAATGCACAAAGAAGAAACATGTCATTTTGGGATCAGCTGGTGTTTGTGTACTTTAGCCGGTGTGTTTTATGGCAGAAAGTGTTATGAACTACAGAAGCATTATGCACTGTATACATTGTTCTGTAGGGGTTACTTCCCAGTCTACAAAAGCCCATAGCTTTAGCCTCTAGTGTGAAAATGCCCATCTAGCAAATAATACAGACAAGGATGTGAGTGTATTTTAGTACACTCACAAGACTGATGATGTCAGGTAGCAGGCATGTCACACTGTACCCAAGTACCTCCTGTGCTCCCATTTCACATTTTGGATTACGAACTTTCCGTTTCCTAGTCATGTGCTCCTGGAGCCCTTCTCCAGCCCCCTGCCCACCCTGTAGTGACATTTGCACTCTAATCGCATGCAAGGGCTGTCCTTGCAAGTGACAACTACTAAGAGAGAATTAACTCCTCCTGCTGACATCCAGAGATGGAGAAAAATTGTTGGCAACAGAAAAGCCCTCTCAGCTGAATTTTAGACACTGCATTGCATTTGCAAGCAGTTTAGTACAGGTACCTTAAACAAGAATACACATTCCTCGCTTAGCTATATTTCTGAATATCTTATAAAACTTAGCAGCAGAACAGAGGCTTTTCATAGACAAATGTGTAGATCCAGTCATTCAGGTTTCCAGTTAAAAGATCTCCATAGGAAGGCTGGGAAAGACCTGTGTCTGAAGGGCACACAATAGTGAGTTGGAAGGATTCAGTATGTAGAGCATGTGAGAATGCAGGACTTACTATTGTCCTTGTCACTTGAAACTACAAAGCGTTCTAAGATCAGATTCTGTAGTTCTTGTGTGTCTTCAAGTCCCTCCCAGCTTATGGTGAACCTATAACAGGATTTTAAGATTTGTTCAGAAGGAGTTTGCCCTTGCCTTCCCTTAAGGCTGAGAGAGTATGACTTCCCCAAGCCATTCAGTGGCTTTCTGTGGCTGAATGAAAATAAAGCTAGCCCTCTCCAATGGAGGGCTCCTTTATCCCTCAGTGACAACTGGGAACATTACCTGCAGCATCTCTCAACTTGCCATGTCATGAAACCCCTGCCAATTTTTTTTTCCTATGCAACTTATAAGGATACAGGAGGCTTACCCTTCTTTGCATCTTGTCTCTAAGATCAACCTCACTGACCTATGCATATATTAGGGATTTTATTGACTAAGCTTCTTTGGAGAATGAATGAGATTCAGACTGCAAAAGATGGGTTGTCACTTTTCCTGGTAAGCTCTTGTGCCAAGCTACAGTGAGCCTGCCCAGCTTTCAAGTTATGCAGAGGAGGGCTTTCTTTCAGTCCCACCACTATCAAAGCAGGTTTGGTTAAGGACAGGGAGAAATCCTTCTCAGTGGCTGCTCCCAGGATGTGAATTCCCTCCCATGGGAGGTTGGGTTGGCACCTTCTCTGCTCTTTTTCTGCCTGCCAGCAAAGACTTACTTTTTAAAATATATAAACAAGCCTTTTAGGTCATGTAGCAGGAGGAGTTTTAATAGGACTTTAACTACTTGTGTCTTAAATGTGTTTTAAAATGCTTTAATACTGTTTTTAACAGATTTGTTCAGTTATTTTTAATTTTTTGTGCTAACCATTTTTTATTTTTTTTTTAGATGTGTTTTGTGTAAGCCATCTTGGGTCCAAGACAGGGTATAAATTAAATGAGTAAATAAATGAAATATGACAGGCAACATGTTTTCCCTAGCATGGAGATACAGTGATGAAGAAATCTTCACGTCTTTGTGTCTTCTGCTTCAGGCATCTCTTTTAAGACAGAGGAGACCTACCAAGAAGAAGAAAAACACCCCAGAAAGGCTTCCTAAACCAACCAACCAACCCATCAAAGGACCAAGATGTAATTCTTGTTGTGCTAAATAGCTGCTGCTAGTTATTAAGCTGATATTGTAATATTGGGCTTAAAAAGTGATATAAGAGCCTTCCTGTCCAGGTGCCTTCTAGTGTCATTGGACTATAAGTTCTACAGTTCTTAGACAGCCTGGTGGTGGGATTTGTAGTCCAAAATGTCTGGGAAGTGGTAAAAGGTGGGCTGCAAAGTTAAGACACATCAGTCCACATGTAGTTCTTGTGCATTTATTTCCTGCCTTTTAGCACATCTAATTTTCAACTAAATTGTATATTAAGTGTTGGAAACTGTCTGAGTTTGTAGAGTCGAAGGCTTTCATGGCCAGCATCCATAGTTTTTTGTGGGGTTTTCGGGCTATGTGGCTGTGATGCCAGCCACAGATGCTGGCGAAACATCAGGAAGAAACTCTTCTAGAACATGGCCACATAGCCCGAAACCCCCACAAAAAACTATGTCTTTGAGTTGTTTTTAAACTGCCCCTGCCCCCAGCTTCCTACAGCTGTTTTAAATAAATTAACTCCTGCACAGGTGTGTGATGTTGAGATATAAATGTGTATGAACAATAATGGCAATAATAGGGGTAGGGTTATAGGTGTGTGCAAGTCATTTCTGACTCATGGTGACCTTGTCACTAGGTTTCTTCAGCAAGATTTGTTCACAGGCAAGATTTGTTCACTATTCTCTCTGAGATAGTCCCTCCCGATTCTTCTTCTGCTCACAATCTTCTTTCGCCCTCACCTAAAAAATTTTCTGTTTCCTCCTGCTTCTTTGGATGAACTCTCTACACTTCTGAACTCTTGCAAACCTGCAACCTGTCCTCTTGATCCAATTCCTACTCGTCTTCTAATTTCTATAGCTCCTTCTCTTCTGCCCTCTCTTCTCCATATCTTCAATCTCTCTCTCTCTACAGGCTCCTTCCCGTCGGACTTCAAACATGCTCTCATTTCCCCAATTCTGAAAAAACCTTCTCTTGACCCCTCCTCTCTGTCTAGCTATCGTCCGATTCCTCTTCTTCCCTTTCTTTCTAAAGTTTTGGAACAGGTTGTTTATTCTCGCTGTCTTGAGTTTCTTGAAGCCAACTTCATCCTCAATCCCTTTCAGTCTGGTTTCCGCCCAAGGCATTCTACAGAGACAGCTCTCACTAAGATCTCGAATGACCTTTTACAGGCTAAGGCTAATGGCCTTTACTCTGTTCTCATCCTTCTTGATTTGTCTGCAGCCTTTGACACCGTTGATCACTGCCTTCTAGTTGATATACTTTCTGACCTTGGGTTCTCAGACTCTGTTCTTGACTGGTTTAGATCTTACTTGTCTGGCAGATCTTTTGCTGTAGTTGCAGGGGGCCAGACTTCTTCTCCTGTTCCCTTATCTGTTGGAGTTCCCCAGGGCTCTGTTCTGGGTCCCCTTCTGTTTTCTCTCTACACACTGTCCTTAGGTAAACTCATTAGCTCTTTTGGCTTTTCCTACCATCTGTATGCCAATGACACCCAGCTGGAAGAGACCTTTCTCCAAGGCTTGAACAGCAAGTTTCGTCTTGCCTCACAGCTGTCTCGCAGTGGATGCGCCATTGGCGTTTGAAGCTCAACATGTCCAAGACGGAGCTTCTTGTCTTTCCTCCTAAGCCCACCCTTCAACACTCCTTTTCTGTCTCTGTGGACAACATTTCTATTCAACCAGTCCAGCTAGCCCTCAGTCTTGGTTTTATCTTTGATTCTTCTCTGTCGTGTATCCCTCAGATCCAGACCACAGCCAAGGCTTGTAGATTCTTCTTAGACAATATTGCCAAAATCCGACTATATCTCTCCGCCTCTAATGCCAAGATCCTGGTCCATGCCCTAGTGGTCTCACAACTTGATTACTGTAACGTCCTCCTGACTGGGCTTCCTCCTTCTCACTTCCATCCTTTAATCTCTGTCCAGCATTCAGCTGCACGCATTATCATATCCGCCCACCACTCTGACCACATCTCTCCTGTGTTGGCATCCCTTCACTGGCTCCCACTCCCTTTCCACATTCAGTACAAGCTCCTGCTGTCGACGTTTAAAGCCCTCCATGGGCTGGGCCCTCCTTACTTATCAGACCTTATTTCTCCTCACCTTCCCACTAGGGCCCTCCATTCTGGTAGTCAAGGTCTGCTGTCCCAGCCCAGGATTTCCTCTGCCCCATCTCGGATTCGCCCCTTTTCACTTGCTGCCCCTCACTCCTGGAACCTTCTTCCCCCGTGAGCAAGAGCCATCATTTCTTTAATCAGCTTCAAAATGGAGTTGAAGACCATCCTGTTCAGAGAAGCGTTCCCAGCCATTGCATAACTGTCACTTTCTATTTGATGTTCTTTTGATGCCTGTTTTATTGAATCATTTCCTGTATTGCTATGTATTTTATATGTATTATCCTACTAGAGAGGCAGGCTAACTCCAACAGGCCTTCCTGGAAGAAGTTTACCCATCCATTAAGAAGCCAAGCCCTCCCTCCAGTCCATCTGCCTTGGTCCAGGCCTTGGAGGTAGAGAAGAACTGCTGGCCCTCATCCCCTTCCCCTCCACCACTCCCTTCTCCTTTTGTGTCATGTCTTTTTAGATTGTAAGCCTGAGGGCAGGGAACCGCCTAATTAAAAGATTGTGTGTACAGCGCTGTGTAAATTTACAGCGCTTTATAAATAAAGGTTAATAATAATAATAATAATAAATTGCCTTCCTCTGAGGGTGAGAGAGTGTGTGTTGTCCAAGGTCACCCAGTGGGATCCCATGGCTGAGCGGGGATTCAAATCCTGCTGTCCCAGAGTCCCAGTCCAACATTCAAACCACTATACCGCAGTGGCTCTCTTGGGTGTAGGGAGAATGTAGTGGCAACAGCTGTGACATAAACAACTTTTGTTGTTGTTGTGTGCCTTCAGGTCATTTCGAACTTATGGTGGCTCTAAGGCAAACCTGTCACAGGGTCCCCTAGGCAAGATTTCTTCACAAGGGGTTTGCCATTTCCATCCTCTGAGACTGAGAGCATGTGACTTGCCCAAGGTCACCCAGTAGGTCTCATGGTAGAGCAGGGAATTGTCCACCACTCAAACAACTATGTCAAATTCTGAATTTCATGGAAACCACTAGCCAAATTAAAAGTGTACCTTAAAATTATAAGATCAACACCACAGTCCATTTCTGTCCAAAGGCAGATGTTTGGGAATTGGTCTAGTCACTGCACCTGAGTGTCACCTGGTGTGGTCTGCACCCTCCCACACACACACCCCCAGTGACACCTCTGTCAGGGGGACCAGAGGTTCTAACCGCAGAGGAAGTCATGGCACCACAAAAGGGAGGACATTCAGGGGGAAACGTAGGATGTTACAAAACAAAAGCTAAAAACACTCATAGGAATGTAAATTCATGCCTTTTAGTCAGGCTCAAAAGAAAGGACATTTTGCCATTTCTTCTGGAAAGAAGGTTTAAATGTAGGAAAAAGAGGACACCTGGTCACCCTGACCCCTGTGGGGACACCAGAATGCCCTCAGCCTTATGGAGGAGTTTTCCTCAACTAACACAAGGAGAGCCAGTGTGACAGAGCGATTTGAGCGGTGGACTAGGACCCTGGAGACCAGGGTTTGAATCCTGACTCAGCCATGGAAACCCACTGGGTGACCTTGGGCAAGTCGCACTCCCTCAGCCTCAGGGGATGACCATGCCGAACTGCCCCTGAAGAAGAAACTTGCCAGAAAAACTGCATGATAGGGTTGCCTTAGGGTCGCCCTAAGCAACCTTGGGCAAATCACACTCGCTCAGCCTCAAAGCGTGACCGTGTCAACCCCCCCTGAAGAAACTTGCCAAGAAAACCCCACGGTCGCCTTAGGGTCACCCTAAGCAATCTTGGGCGAGTCACACTTGCTCAGCCTCAGAGGAGGCCCATGGCAAACCCACCTCTGAAGAAGAAACTTGCCAAGAGAGGCCTTAAGAGTGGCCATGAGATTCAGAAAGGCCCTGAAGGCACACAACAACAACCCAACAAGCAGCTCTTCTCATAGTCCCCAGCAGGAGCCCAGTGGGCTGGCATGCTTGGTGGCCCTGGGCTCTCTGAGGGAGGCCTCTCGGTCTCGGGGCTTCTCCCTGGGACTCCTGCTGGCCTGGCCTGGGCCTTCCCTATCCCTTCCCAAGGGTTCCCTCTCTGCCCCTGGCTCCCCTCACTCAGGGCTGGCCTTCGGGGGGCTATTAATAGCCGCTTCTCCTGCAGCACATGGTGTGGCTGGAGGGGGTGCGACTTTGCTCTGCCCTTGCAGACGTCCCCGGCCCAGGGCAAGAGCCCCAGCCACAGAGAGGGGGCTCTCCTGACCAATGCCTGCCCTGCAGACCCTCCTCTTATCGCGAGACCCAGGGGGGCTATAAATAGTCGGGGGAGCCCAGGACCCTCTCCATTTGGAGCAAGGGCTGGGGAGGTAGAGGGCTGCCTTGGGCTGGGGGTGCCTTGCTGCGGGTGGTTTTGTTTCGAAGGAGGGAAGAAGCCCCCTCCTCCCTGTGACCCGAGGGTCCTGGGCTTGGCCCCCCCTCTTTGCCCCCTCCACCATGGCTGACCAGGCGCTCAGTTTCCTCAAAGACTTTTTGGCGGGAGGGATCGCCGCAGCCATCTCCAAAACAGCGGTGGCCCCCATCGAGAGGGTCAAGCTGCTGCTCCAGGTAAGGGAAAGGGGTGCCCAGCGTCCGGGGAGGACGGGGAAAGAGGGACCCAGGGGCTCACCACCAGCGCGCCCCACTCTGTGCCACCTTTCACTGGCACCGGCTTTCGGCCAAGCTCGAGGAGTAAGAGTTGCATGGCATCCGCACTGGACGATTAACCCGGTTTGAGCCCGCTTTAAGCGCTCATGGCCCCATGGCTGTATGGAATTCTGTTCTGGGGGGCGGTTTTGTTTGTCGAGGGACCAGAACAGAGCCTTTCTGACTCATGGCGACTCTCTCTTGGCAAGTTTCTTTTTCCAGAGTGGGTTTGCGAGTTTCTTGTTCTGAGGCTGAGAGAGTGCGACTTGCCCAAGGTTGCTTAGGGCGACCCTAAAAAGGCAACCCTATTATGGGGCTTGGCAAGTTTCTTCTTCAGAGAGGGTTTACCACCCCCAGAATTCCATAGCCTGGAGCCATGGCCCTTAAAGCGGGCTCAAAGTGGGTTCATCCTCCACTGTGGATCCAACCTAGGTCTTACAAAGACACGAGTTCCTTCTGGGAATGGCAATGAGGGGAATCCCTTCTCCCCAATTCAAGTTGGGGCAGCATGTTTAAAGGCAAGAATCCTGCAGACTTCTGCCTTGAGACCAGAGGAGTGGGAATTCTTGGAGTCAGATGGGCACAAGCCTGGAGTGACTAAATATGGACACTCCACTTGGGCAGTTCTGGTTACACAAGAGCCCTCCCTCCCTCAGCTCTGTTTATAGCACAGGGCAGCCAGTGTAAGGGACAAATAGCAATCGCAAGGACATTTATGTACTGCTTAAATAAATATTATAATTATTATTATCATTAGTGCATTTAACTAGCATGCCCTAAAGCAGTTTATAAAGTGTAAGTGTGCCCTCAGATCGTAGGTCTTTCGCTCTGGTGGAGGTGGTGGCAGTGGGGTACCATTGCGTATGCTGCCAATCCCAAAAGTACCCATCATTAGTCAAAGGGTACAAACTTTAAAATGTCAACGTAATGTCAGTGAAACTGGTATTTGCACATGTATGTTGTTGTTTTTTAAGTATGCTTGTGTGTGTGGTTATGGCATAGTGGTTTGAGTGTTGGATTGTGACTCTCACATGGCCACAAAACCCACTGGGTGACCTTGGGCAAGTCACACTCTCTCAGCCTCAGGAGAAGGGAAGGGCAAACCTCCTCTGAACAAATCCTGGGTCACTTTAGGGTTGCCGTGAGTCAGAAATGACTTTATGGCGCGCAACAAACTTAATATTTAAATCCTGCCTTTTTTTAACGAATTCAAGGCAGAATGAACAGCTCCTGTATTTCCCCTTTCTCCTCACAGTATCCTCGCAAGGTGGATTTCAAAGACATAGCCATGTTAGTCTGGGAATATCAATGTGCCAATGGAATCTTATGGGACCTTGAGATTAACTGTGCGAAAGAAGTTGTAGCATGAGCTTTCGTAGGTTTTCATAACACAAAAGAAATTGTAGCACAAGTTTACATAGATTTTCATTGACTTTCAGATCCAGTTGCATCTGAGTAAGTAGACCAAGTCTACGAACAACTTCTTTTGCACAGTTAATCTCAAAGCTGCTAAAGATCCCTTTTCATACCAGTGTCCCTGTGAGGAAGGTCAAGATGAAAGACACAGACTGGCCTAAGGTCACCCAGTGAGCTTTTCTTAGCAATGAAGCCTAGGATTTGGATTTCAAACCAGAATGTTCCAGTAATATTGGACTAGACCAATATATAAATACGCTTTGCTACCAGTGGTGTGAGAGTGGACAGAGGTCAACTGAAGGACCTTTCTTGAGAGGGTGATATAGATGGAAGAAAGATGATGTGACCAGATAATTTCCCATCTTGCTGAAAATAGCATCATCCTTTTTTTATGTTATAGACATAAACACACCAGAATAACCAAAATAATTAAAGGTTTATGTGCTATAATGGAAATCAAACTACAACATAATACAATATGGTGGGGTGAACTCTATGATTCTAAGAATAATTATTTGATGAGGGGAAGAGAAACCACACAGTTCTGATGCCCAAGGTAAGTAGTTGGGCATTCTGTGCAACGGTTGTGTGTTTGTCCTGTATGAAGTAGATGGCCTGCTTTGGCAGCAAATGAGAGATAAGACTGCAGTTGCAGAAATGGGAATGGCTGTTTCTTTCCTTAGAGATGTTGTAAGAGAGCCAGTGTGGTGTAGTGGTTTGAGTGTTGGAGTACCACTTTGGAGACCAGGGTTCAAATCCCGCTCAGCCATGAAACCTGGTGGGTGACTTTGGGCAAATCACTTACTCTCAGCCTCAGGGGAAAGCAATGACAAATCTCCTCTGAACAAATCTTGCCAAGAAAACCCCATGATAAGTTCACCTTAGAGTTGCCATAATGACTTGGGTGACAGTGATCCTCCTTTCCACTTCTTCCCCTTCCTGCTTTGCTCTCCCTTCTTTCAACAGGTCCAGCATGCCAGCCAGCAGATCACAGCCGCAAACCAATACAAGGGTATCATAGACTGTGTGGTAAGGATCCCCAAGGAGCAAGGCATCATATCCTTCTGGAGAGGCAACCTGGCCAATGTCATCCGCTACTTCCCCACCCAGGCCCTCAACTTTGCTTTCAAGGACAAGTACAAGCAGATCTTCCTTGGGGGCGTGGATAGGCACAAGCAGTTCTGGCGTTACTTTGCTGGCAACCTGGCCTCTGGGGGTGCTGCAGGAGCAACATCTCTCTGCTTTGTTTACCCTCTGGATTTTGCCAGGACCAGGCTAGCGGCTGATGTGGGGAAAGGCCTGAACGAAAGGCAGTTCACTGGGTTAGGCAACTGTATTGCCAAGATCTACAAATCTGATGGCCTGAAAGGTCTCTACTTGGGATTCAACGTGTCAGTCCAGGGCATCATTATCTACAGAGCAGCATATTTTGGCGTCTATGATACAGCTAAGGGTAAGCAAAATATGCCTGGTGATGTTTGTGGAGCTCTCAGAAGTGACAAAACACAGCCTATGCTCTTCATCATCAGGGTTCAACCAGAGTTTTTCTCCCATTTTTAAATGTCCACTATTCTTCTTATCAATTATTTTTGAAGATTTATGAGAAAAATGATTCATCTGGCATGTAGGCAAGGAGCTAATTTCAGTTGTCTTTGGTGCTCTCTTGACTTCAGAGGCAAAGAACCTTTAAAGGAGAACATTGATGACTAACCAGTCTTTTAAATTACCAGTCTAGGCAATTACTAATTCTGATCTTGCCTGCTGCTTGACTACTCTACCCCACCTTTGTATCCCCCTCATATAAACTTCCTAGTGGAGGCACTGTCACTTGTTCAGCACCCCTTGATGTTAGGTTGGGACTGGGCTTCCTTTGTGCCAATACCCATGGAAGTCCCTTCCAAGAGAGGTCAGCTGGCTCCATATCAGAAGGAAACCTCCAGTGGGCAGCAAAACCTACTCTGGCTGTTTTTAGCTATTTTTAACTTTTAAAAGGAATTAGAATTACCCAAGAGAACACCTTTCTAGGAATCTCTATGTCCTCCAGTGCAACTCATAGAATCGTAGAGTTGGAAGAGACTGCTAGGGCCATCCAGTCCAACCCCCTGCCATGCAGGAAATCTAAATCAAAACATCCCTGACAGATGGCCATCCAGCTTCTGTTTGAAGACCTCTAAGGAAGGTCTTCAAACTCCACCACACTCCGAGGGAGTTTGTAGAACATTTTTTTAAAAGAAGAATTTTAAATGTGAAGTCGAAGGCTTTCATGGCTGGCATCCATAGTTTTTTGTGGGTTTTTCGTGTTATGTGGCCATGTTCTAGAAGAGTTTATTCCTGACATACCCAACTCTCTTCCATGCCAGCATTCTCTGAAGATGCCAGCCACAGATGCTGGTGAACTGTCAGGAATAAACTCTTCTAGAACATGGCCACATAGTCCAAAAAACCCACAAAGAAGAATTTTAGTTTGCTATTAATCATTTATTTAATAATTTAAATGTTTTTGTCCATTGTACATCAGCAGTCATGGCAAGTAAATTGGTGTCAGACTGCATTATTTCTGCAGTACAGATGCAGCCTTGATTAACTCTTCATTTTCCATTGTGAGGAAATATGCAATATTAGTTTAGTGGAGTTGTAACTCTCTTGTCAGAGAGTCCTGAAAATCAATTTGTTCTGCGTTCTGGATATCAGTGTTAACACTGCAAAATACCTTAGACTGCAGTGCTACCCTTGCTGAATTAGGTCCTTGTCTGCTCTGTTGCTTGAATAAATAAGAGTATGCATGTGAATGAGGTAGATGTGGTAAGATGATGTTGATAATCTTTCCTTCTCCTCCTCCCTGCCTTTTCTTCCTCCCTACATCTTTGGCTACTCTTGATGACAGGTATGCTTCCTGATCCAAAGAATGTGCACATCATTGTAAGCTGGATGATAGCCCAGACTGTTACTGCAGTAGCAGGATTGGTCTCTTACCCCTTTGATACAGTCCGACGTAGGATGATGATGCAGTCTGGCAGGAAAGGAGGTAAGAAATTAACCCTTCCTTTATATAGAGGATAAACAGGTGCCCACCAAGACTCAAAGGAAGTAAGAAAACTTAAATTAAATGCCTTCCCTTCTTAAGAAGTAAAATTGGAACAGATTTATTTTGACATACAATGCAATTCTATATCTACTTATCAGCAGGACTGATAAATTAAATTGATTGCTTAAATTATTTTTTTAAAAATTATTTTTTTAATTAAATACAACTGCAAAATTTTCTTAAATCAGTTATTTTAAAAAGTGCCTACGTGCAAGATATTGTCATGAATATTACCTGTACAACTTCTAAATATGTTATATGAATATCTTAACAGCAGTTTATGGGTCCCATTTAGGGGGAAAAGCAGGTAATAAATCAATATATCAATCAAACAAAAAACAAATAATAAATACCCTGAATAGTCTGATTCTGCAGGTGTTGTACTCAAAGTGTATTTTGTCTCTATCTCTCTCTCACACACACATACAGAGTTTCTATTTGTCATTATCTTTCATCTCTCTGAAAGCAAACACATAGAGAGTAAATGACTAGAGAATGTGAGGACATCATGAAGATGGAAGGGTCTGGATATCAGTGCAAAGGACCCAGTTTTTTTATGAACTGAAAATGAAGAGCAGTTCAGAGTGATTGCTTATTATGTACTACCCTTCTAATGAAAACTACGTATGTGAAAATGCATTGAAGTTACATTGACCAGCATTTTACACCAACAACTGAGGGACTGTACAGACCGGTGTCCTGCAGCCGTCCTGTTTAGAGGCAGTTCAGGGCCACGCAACTGCATGCCACAGCCCTGATCTCACCTTTCTGCGGCACAAAAAGGAGCTGCAAAAAGCAGGACCTTCTGTGCTGTGGAAGGGGCGCCATAGCTACTGGCATCATGACTTTTCAGTGCTCCTTTGGTTCTGCACCATGTGGACACAGTGGCAGAGGAGTGCCTTGATGCCGGCCACTGTGTGGTGTGGCAAACAGTGGCGCACGGCATCATGCTGGCCTGGGAGTGGAATCAGAGTATGGATCATGTGGACGCCATGCTCCGACTCTGCCCCCAGGTCAGCCAAAGATGCCGGTCTTCACACCCTCTTAGTTAAGTATACAGTTTTGAACAAGTAAATCTAGGTAGCTATTCAATACTCATGATCACTACTTAAGCATGATTTGACACTATTGCCACGATCATAACTTCCCCCACTTTACATCAGAAGCATGAGGATAAGGAGATCCTTTCTGCCAGTGACTGGAGCATGAGTGAATGACATTTCCATCATGTTTGGCTCCATCTGCACTACAGAAATAATACAGATCAACGCCACTTTAACTGCTATGGCTCAGTGCTATGTAATCCTGGGAAGTGTAGTTTGTTGTGGCACTAGAGCTCTCTGACAAAGAAGATTAAATGCCTCACAAAACTACAGTTCCCAGAATGCCAGAGCATTGAGCCATGGCAACTGGTGTCAAACTGCATTATTTCTGCAGTGCGGATACAGCTTATGGGGGAAAGAGCTAGTAGAGGTTACTTAGATAAGTATACTCAACTAAGTAGCTGATGCGGAATATTGGTCAACATATGTACACTGGGGGGGAAATTAAATAGAATTTTTCTTGGTAGTAATTTAACTGTTTAAATCATTAAACTCTATGGTTTCCTCCTTGTCCCACTGAAGCAGCTAAGGACTATTGAGCAGCATTCCAGTTTTACTTCCAGAGCTTGAGAAAGTTACTTTTTGGGCCAGTGTCCTGTTGGTATACTATGCTAGTATAATGGTTTGTTACACTAGTGGTTGCACTTTGTACAGTGTAACAGTGGCAAGGGAAAGCAGAAAAAGCAATTGTCTTTCTCATTGGGAGAAGGAAACTGCAAGCTCTGAGCAGTCTGTTTCTGTAACACCTGAGTTCTGGATGGGACCTCAGAGCCAGAGAACTATGAGAAGCCTGACTTGCAGAACTGCCTGTCCTGTGTTGTAAGTCATTTGCACCCCAACCTTCCCAAAGCTCTCTGTTTCTGAGAACCCACCCAGAAGCCAAGCACTGCACACACAAAAAGTGGGGATGCTCAGCACTGACACAAACAACCTTCCAAACTCTGGCTGGCACTCTGTGTTGCAGTTACAGCTTTGTAACCTAGAGTTACAGACCTGTAACTGCTCCATATTTAGTAACACTGTGTAGTCATGTTCATGGCACTGTTGCCATGATCGTAAATGCCCCCCAAGCCTACCTTAAACAGCCAGCAGCTGCATCAAGCGAAGGATGTTTGTTCAGCTGCTGATTGGGGCACAAGGAGAATGACATCTCCATCCCTCCTGCCAGTGAGGGTGCAACAACCAGAAGCAGGACCACGTCACAATTTCTTTTTGCAGCCTTGTTCACTGGTGGCAGAAGGCTGGAAATGTTATCCTCCTTGTGCCCTAATCAGCATCTGAACAGGCCTTCATTCAGTACAGGTGCTGGTTATTAATGTGAGATTGGGGGAGTCATGCTATTTAGTTATGATTTGGTAACTAAGAAGCTGATGTTGGATATCAGTAGTTTTTTAAGGGTGGGTTATTGAACATTTTGCATTACTGTGCCCTGTTATTTTTGTCCAACTATGGCACATTTGATTACAATATGCTTTACCTGCACGTGTTGTCTTCCACAGCTGATATCATGTACAAGGGCACAATCGACTGTTGGAAGAAGATAGCAAAAGATGAAGGAGGCAAGGCTTTCTTCAAAGGCGCCTGGTCCAACGTGTTGAGAGGCATGGGTGGTGCTTTTGTATTAGTCTTGTATGATGAGATCAAGAAATATGTCTAAGAGAATCAAACTGCTTGATTCAAATGTTCTCTTTTTGTAATGTTATCTACATGTGGTTTTAACAGGCAACTAAATATTTCCTAGGGAAACAGAGATGGCAATATGGGTCAAATCCAGTTGAGAGATCAGGTTTGCTGTTTTGTAAGATAGGGCAATGGTTGTTCATTAGATCACAAATGAAACATTTTTGTATGGAATATTGGAGCGGCCTCTATGTACATATAAATATTTGACAAATATCAGTAATATATTCTTATGTTTTAAGTGCATTTCTTGGAAATGGCTTGGCACACAATATTTAAACAATAGAAACATGAATTCAATAAACACTCTTAAGTAAAATCTCACCATGTTTATTTCTTTTATAACAACTCCTGAGGGGGAGGCTGTGCCATATGGAACATGTAGATATATCATATTTAGGCTGTTCACAGATGCTGTAGTTATCATCTTTGTCAGGATGATACAATAGCCTGATAAGCAAGAATAACTGTCTCATATGTGTGCAAGCAGCAAAATGTGGAACAGTGTGTGTTCCCTATCCACGAATGTCCAAACACCACCAAGAAATGTTTAACTGAGTATACAGGACATTCCAGACATGCTAGAGGATTATTTCAACAAGATTGAAGTGGCTTGATTTGTCTGCATTAAGATTAAGCAAGTCTTCTATGGTCTGTGTTTCATCTCATTATGAAAAGAATGATGAGAGTTTCAATTCATTATGGCATCCCTCACCCCACTGTCCTCATTCAAATGAGAAAATATCATCCTTTTCAGTTCCTTATAGCCTTCTCCACCAGTTCTTGGATGCTTTTAGTGCAGGTAATGTAGCACATAACATTATATGTACTTCTGCTTAGGAGACACAATTCTGAAACAACTGTGGAGACATAGTTCTGAAACAATTTTTCATAAGGCTTGGTGGAAATAAAAGCAAAGTGTACTTCCAGATATTGTATACTTCATAAGAACATAGATTAAGTCCACTGAATTTTGTCTCTGAAGACTGTTTGTTATCAAAACAGTTTCTTTGATAACTTTTATAATCAAGGTGTTTGTTAATTCTGAACTAAACACTGATTGAAGGCAACCATATGAGCATCCTGCTAGATTAAGTGTCTCCAGAGGCATCATAATACTCAGCAATGTACAGCATACTTTAGAATAAAACAAGAAATGAACAAATTTTGATGAGCTAGTATGCTGATGCATGGCTTTCAGCTGTCCTGGATTCCAGCAATATTCCCTTGATTTGACATTAGAAAGCTCTTTGCTAATTAGGAACTTGGGGCATTATTAGAAGAAGGGGAAAAAACATTTCAAAGCAACAATCAAGCATTTTTAAAGACTACAAATCTCACCTGATACAGCCCTCTTTGATTTATTATCCAGCACAATGGTGTAAAAAATAAACATTTCTGAGACCTACTTATTTTTTTTAAATTGCAGTCACGTTTTATTTTTCTAATCATAGTCAGTGAGTCATAAACACATTTAATTTGGGTGAGCTGCTAGATTTCTAGCATGAAATGCAATTTCCATCAGTCATTGCAAGCACAGACAATAAAGAACATGTACTAGTTGCTAGTACAGGGATGAAGTAACATGCCTTCCAGATCTTGTGGCTGTGACTCTCATCCCTAGGGAACATTGCCAAGGAGTGAGATGATGAGGCTTGCAACCAACAAAATTTGGAGGGCTCCATGCTATTAGCTACTGATGACTCCAGCATGACCTCACATATGCAAGCTGTTGAATGTGGTGCTAGAATTTAAAAGTAATGAAGAAGAGAGCCAATATGATGTAGCTTGAGTATTTGACTAAGATTCTGGGAGACCAGGGTTTGAATATCTGCTCAGCCATGGAAATTCACTGTGTGGCCTTAGACAAGTCACTCTTCTCCACCTTAAAGGAAGGCAATGGTAAATCTCTGAATAAAACTAACCCAAAAATAGTTGTTTTGTGTTTTTTTCGGGATATGCAGTCGTGTTGTAGAAGAGTTTATTCCTGACGTTTTGCCAGCAGCTGTGGCCGGCATTTTCAGAGAAGATGCATCTTATGAAAGCCTTTGACTAACCCAGAAATCTCTATGGTGGGGTCACTGTAAGTCAGACAGTTTGAAGGCACATAACAATAGAAGAGAGCTCAGTCTCAATATACAGCTGCTCTGAACTCTGAAAGAAGAATGGGGATACAAATAATGTGTGTGTGTGTGTGTGTATTAAGAGCTGGGCTGCATAATGTAATGGCAAGCATTGCCTTGCCTTCTTTGAGTATACATATAGATATTGGCCACAATCCTGTATAGTTCAGCATAGTGTAGTAGTTCTGCATGCTGAGCCATATACCACCCACTGGAACTAAAGTCTCTGAAGGACCCACAGCCATTCTGTCTTGTGAAAGCAAGCAGAATTGGAAAAGCTCTTACTACATCCCCACAGCCACATATGAAATGAGTATCTCAGCACTGAAAACACCTGGGATCCTTTGGAGGTCTCTGTTGCTATAATCTTTTCACATCTGGCTATGAAACATAACCAGATGCTTCTCCAGTTCTAACTGCTCCCAACAAAACATGGAATGACCATGCTTTTGAGGCTGTACAGGTATGTAAGGTGGCTTCTGGTGCTGAGGAGGGAGGAAGTGAACACCAGTGTCCATAGCTTCCCCACTACATAGGGCCTTGGGGAAATTTAAGCAAAAGTATTCCACTAACAGGATTCCAGCTGCTATGTTGGATCCAGACTCAATCATACCTTGATTTGACATATTTAAACTAATTTGGCTTAAATCACTAATGAATAACTTATCTTCTAGTGGCAGCAGTAAGTCTACACTAAATATGATTGTCTGGATTCAGTCCACTAGTTTGTATCTGCAACAACCGCCATTTTTTAAAAAATAAAAAATGATGTGATGCTGTTCAACACACTTCGCTTCTCAAATATATGAGATGAGCAATCATTTCCAGCCTTCTTCCTGGAAATTGCTGGTTCCCTTAATTAGCAGAGGATATAACCCAGCACTGCTGTGAAAATGTCTGTACCAGTCATATGGAAAAGATCAGCAAAGAAGGCCACAAAGTAATTGGAGTGAAAATGCTAAATTAAAAATATATATCTTAAGTAAACTAATACCATCCCACATGAATAGTACTCTGCATGAAAGATTCTGGGAGCTGTCATCCAAAATAGGGATTATTCTAGGCTCTGACAATAAGATCTACATAAGACAAACGAGACAGTAAGTTTGTCCAACCCAGTATCCTACTCTTTACAGTGGTGTTCCAGTGCCTCATGCATAGGTCCTTTTTACATAGGAACAGAATTTGAACTACCTGTATGCATTGTAGGTGCACTGTCACTACTGAGCACTGAGCCTGTGAGCAACTGAATATTATTCAAGATCATATTCAGTTCATACACCAACCAATACCCCTCCACATGCATATACACACAGAGATATGAACCTCATACCATTCCACATTCATTTCTCTGACAGAAAGGTCAAACTAAAGTCCTAGGGCTTTCTGCTGTAGCAAGAAGAAAAAGATAAGATGGAGAAAAGGGTTTATTGGAACATTGTCCACTACACACAGCAAGTCACACCTGCTTTCTTGTGACAGCTATGTGCTGATTTTCTGTCCATCACAGTGATTTCTCTGAGTTAAAAAATAATTAATTTACACTGTGATATATACCTAAAATGTACAGGCTGACAAAATAAAATTCACTGTCAGGTAACATTATAAGAGACTGGCCTGCATAAACCGAAGGACTATTTGAATTACCTTGTTATCTAAACTGCAGGGAATTCCAAGAGGGCACCAACATATTGTATTTAATGGGGAAATTAATTTAACTCAATAAGAAGCAGCGAGAAGGCTTTGATGAAGTTAATCTGGAATCTAAGCCTTTGTATACCGGTTCCAAACTCAGAGAACTCCAGAGGAAGGCTTCAAATCATTTTAGTTTGTTAATCAACACACAGACACACTCTCACACGTTCACATTCAAGAACTAACAATAAAAAAGAAAATAGAGAGTTGCAGGGTAATAAAGAGTAACTACTATACCGATACTAAAGCATGTCTCCAATTGTGAGATTACTCCATTAGGATAGTTCAGTAGCTACTGGCAATGCATGGGGTGGTCAGCTACAGACATGTCCAGTCAAAACCAAACAGAGGTTCTGCCTGGTTTCAAATTAAACTGATGTGCTACTATCTAGGCACATGTATTTCTAGCAAGAAATGGGTCCTAAGGACGGAGTTTCAGAAGTTAAATATTTTTTTCCAAGAGTTAAATCACTTTCCCAGGGAATAAAAATGGAATGAGATATGCAAGAATGACTGGACAATTGGCGTGGATATCCCAAGACAAAAAAAGGGTTTCGTTTCCAGAAGGAAACTCTCTTTGCCTGTTATACACAAGACATTTTCAGGTCTACTTCTGTCCTTTAATCTCTGTCCAGCATTTAGCTGCACGCATTATCATTTCCACCCACCGCTCTAACCACATCTCTCCTGTGTTGGCATCCCTTCACTGGCCCCCCCTCCCTTTCCGCATTCAGTATAAGCTCCTGCTGTCGACATTTAAAGCCCTCCGTAGACTGGCCCCTCCTTACTTATCAGACCTTCTTTCTCCTCACCTTCCCACTCAGGCCCTCCCTTCTGGTAGTCAAGGTCTGCTGTCCCAGCCCAGGATTTCCTCTGCCCCATCCCGGATTCGCCCCTTTTCGCTTGCTGCCCCTCACTCCTGGAACCTTCTTCCCCCACAAGCAAGAGCTATAACTTCTTTAACCAGCTTCAAAACGGAGTTGAAAACCATCCTGTTCAGAGAAGCCTTCCCGGGCATTGCATAATTGTCGCTTACTATTTGATGTTCTTTTGGTGCCTGTTTATCAAACCATTTCCTGTATTGCTATGTACTGTATATGTATTATCCTACTTGAGAGTATGTATTTTCCCTCGAAGAAGATTAACCATCCATTATGAAGCCAAGCCCTCCCTCCAGTCC